>NC_031972.2:56889551-57189551 GCF_001858045.2 Oreochromis niloticus | reverse complement strand
GAAGTCCACGTCACATGACTCCTAATAACACCAACAGGGGAGGAGGTCACGTAAAAGATATAGCTTTAGCAGAGTCCCTATGCTCTCAGTTTATTCATGCAGATGGATTCTGCTACTGAACGCAGCACGACAGGTGACTATCACGTCAGCAGTCAACACAACTGAGAGCCGCCAGTGAGCCTCTGGCTGTTTGGATGACTAGCACCGCTGCTGCAGTGTGACTGATCACTCTCATCACCTGCCTCCTCTGCATGTGATTCCAGTCACAGGCCTGTCCTTGTTCCTCTTCTGCCTAATGTGTGAAAACAGCTCCTACTGGGGCAGAATAACACTCCACTAAAAAAATACAAAAAAAGAGAACGGCTACTGTCGACCTCTGCAAGCAGCAAAGTTGGTAACATCTCCCTGTGAGCTGGGATCTCTCATGTAACACCCAGTAACAGCTCAATATGTCTTTTATTACAGTGCGGTTGAACAAAGATGGAAAGGCATTATCTTTGAATCTGTTTTGCGTCAGCTGCAGGCGGACCTATTCTAATCTAAGTTTGCCGGTTCTATTCTGACTAATAAGGAGTCATGGGGTTAGCATGAATACTACTCCACCTATATGGTAAACAGAAAGTGTAGTTTACGCCACAGGAGGTGAGTGTGTTTATGGAGTGTTAGGTGAGGCCCAACCACAGCTCTGCAGTCACAGGGAAGGTCTGCAGGTCTCACACCAGATATGAACTCAAGACTGTTTCTCACTGGGAGGAAAGTTCTCCTGCAGCTCCTCCCTCATTACAACCTTTTGCTGACCTCTGCACACTCTCACAGCTGAGACTCTGTGTAGGTTTATGTGTGTCGCTACTTAGCAGTGTGGCTTTCAGAGTTCTGCACAGCCTGCTTTTTTTTCACCTCCTTTATTTTGCATATACAGCTTACGGCTCACAGAACCCATGGACCCCATTTGTGACGTCAACACTGGAAACCACTGTAAATGTGAACCAGCATTTCTGATTCATTTACACACACGCACTTACTCTTATACATCCACTGTGCAGGTCACAGCTCTGCACACTCCCACACATGACTGTGTCCTCTAATGAAGTTTCCAAGGGACATTTTAGTTTCCAGTCATAACGGCAGTGTTGAACAAGGTTATTTTCATGCAGCCGTGCAGAAGATTACATCTCAGTCGATTTAAAATTGACAGAAGAATGCTGTAGAATAACTGTGTAACTTCTGAAATGACAAATTCAATGATTTTTGGCTAAACTAATACAGTTTCCTTGGAGGGGAAATCTACATGTACTGCAAGTTTATATTTATATATATATATAATATCTATATATATCTATATATATATATCTATATATATATATCTATATATATCTATATATATCTATATATATTATATATATATATATATATATATATATATATATATATAGATATATAGATATATAGATATATAGATAATATAATAGATATATAGATATATAGATATATATATAGATATATATATAGATATATATATAGATATATAGATATATATATAGATATATATATAGATATATAGATATATAGATATAGATATATATATATAGATATATATATATAACTGTACTAGTACATTAATGGCAAGAAACCAGGTTTCTGTGTGTGCTACATACAGATTTTACCAATCTCACAGCTTTTGTTTTTCTCCCCTTCTCCTTAACAGATGACAGAACAGAGGAAGAACAAACAGAGGCTCGGATTCCTGGGTCCTCCTCAGCCCAATCATCACATTCCAACTCACTGAGCGCTGCGAGGTTCACAGTGGCAGGTCACTCGACTCTAGGCTCACTATAAAGCCAGAGAGAAACACAGAGACACAAACTGCAGCCTTGAGAACAACATTCGTACTCAAATGTACACCTACAATTACTAATGTCAAAATTTGCAAGGGACCAGCGAGTGTTGATGCTTAATTTTAGACATAGTGCCTTTTCTGTGACACAAAGTGACACAAACACGGCCTTATTTGGAGACAGTGTGCCTTTTGCACCCACTCAGCCATAAGGGGCACGCTCTACGGGCCCTTGTGTACAGAAAAACTGGTCTGTCAATGATTGACCAGGCACAGCACACACCTTCCAATGTAGTGATAGCGTGCCAGACAGAGACTGAGGGAAATGTTAAGGTAGGTTAATGGTTAAGTGCTGTCAAGTCTGTGGACAGCTGTCTTGGCCTCTGCTCCACCACTGTCATAGTGCTGATCAGCCAGCCCCACAGATGTCAATGATTGGCTTGCAGGCTTCCAGGGGAAGAGTGTGCACACTAAGATCAAGAATTTTACCTTTTTAGATTTTTGTTGCTATTTATGAGAAAATTGTTGGTTCATAACTGGAGGAGTATTTTTGCATTTTGGGGAAAAAAAAGACTCATGCTGCCTTACTCGTTAACTTTTATAAATGGAACATTGCAATTGCTGAAAGTGCACTTTTTTAAAAGAAAAGGGTAAAAACCTTTAACTGCAAACAGTAACAGGTTGGTTTGAGGTATTATTATTATTATTATTTGAATGCTTTGTGTTCTGTTTAAATATGCATTCACTGCACCACTTCAGTTGCCTTTTACAGATTTCTATGTCATATATATATAAATGTGAATAAACTTATTTCCTGCGCAAAACTTTCTTGATGGTCTTAAATCATATATTGATACATCTTGACTGAAGATGGTAAGCTCACAGGTTTTTGTTACGTTATGAACATCCTTGTGTTTATAGAGATGTAAGCTAATACTGTAATTTACTGTATCTGCTCTAACATCCATCTCCTACTGTTTTATAAAGTGTCTTTTAGTGTAAATAATTTTCACTAGTCCCTCGTGAAGTGCAGTTGAGAAGTCTGCAGTTGTTTTAAAGTTGCACAGATGAACACCAGACTATGGCGTACTCCATCACTCAATGTCCTGAGACACTGTTAGCTGAAAGGCAGTGTGTAGAAAAATGTTTCAGCCCTCTAGTAAAGTTCAGTTCAAATCTTCTTGTTGGGAATGGATGAGTACTCCCCGTGAGCCCCTCTACACCAGTCTTAACTTACTTGTGCTCGTCCATGAGGGGGACACAGGGTGTCACGTCTTCCTTTAGATGAGCTCATATTTCAGCTCAGTTTCATGACTGTTATGACAAATTTACTTCTTCCAGCTTTGCTACACATTTAAAGGGGACTAATTATGCACATTTCAAGCCCAGTATTTTTATTCTCGTATGGACTAGAGTAGCTATGCGTGATTCAAATTACAAAAAAAATAATCTTTATTAACTTTGCTTATATATAAGTATAGTGCGGCCCCTCGGTTCATCGTCTGTCTGCAACAAGCTGTTTTACTTGCTTTGCCTTTAAGTTAACTTTCCACTGACTGTCTGCGCCTGGTAAAGATGTTGTCTACATTAAATGAAACTTTGACTATGTATAATAGAAGTATCCATGAATAAATATGATGGAAAATGGCGAAAAAAAGCATAAAGCCTCCTTTCATTCAATACAGAATCATCATCAGATTTTTATCAAGTAGTTTATTAAGTCTGCAGCTCTTCATGTGTGAGATGAATGGCTGCCTGACCTTATAAAGTTTGCCACCATTTCCCTGAAAATTGGATTCAAGTGTCTATAGTCTCAAAATGTGCAATAGCTGAATTCAATGGGTGGGCGGTGTTGAATCTGTACGCTTAGCTGTCTAGCAATCAGATACCAAATGTTTAATTAGATAGCCTTGTCATTTCAATCCATCATATCGGTTAATGAATAGTTTCAAATAATCACATCCATCTAATTAGATTTATTTAAGTTTAATACAGTACTTAAAAATGAGTTTTTAAACTACAAAAATAAAAGATTGTAAAGGATTTCTAGAACAGTAATTAACGATCAGTGAAAGTATGGTAGGAAAGCAAAATAGGTGTAATTATTCATTAGTTTTCACAACAAATTAAGCTGTAACACCTGAGATTGGATTTGAATATTGCAACTGAAACCATGTGGAAAAAAGACAGCAGGTGGGTTCATACAGATCCATATGAAAAAATTGTTAAAAGTGATGTGGAAAATGTTGGTGTAAAAACGAATCCCCCCAAAAGCTCAACGGTGACAGTTTTAAGAAGAAAAATATTAACGGCATTAATGAACTGAAGCATTAGCTACAGTGAGCTTTGTTTCCACACATGGAAATCCCCACTGGTAATTCCACAGTCATCACTTGAGGAGGTGGTGAACTCAAACCCGTCTGTGCGTCTGTCTGTGCTTGTGTATGAAATTTGAAATGATTAACAAGTCTCAGAAAGTAAACTGGTCTCTTATCCTGTCTTGTCATTTACCCTCTGCAGAGAAGCCCATCCTTCTTGGCTTCAGTTCAGTGTTTACGCTGGCAGGCCTGCATTTGCTCCTGCTGCCTGTGACAGCCATTAAAATTAGTTCACGCAGTGCCATAATGGCGAGCAGCTGTCACTGCGCAGACAAGAAGGGTTAAGTGCAGCTTCACTGGAATGTATTGCACTCAGAAATGGAAAGGAGGGAGAGGCTAATATCAGGACCATCGCTGCTGTCTGGCAAAACTCTTAATGCTTTATTGTAACACCACCGCTTCACCTTGCATCACTTCCTAAATTTGATCAGCTAATATTTATGCTTTGACCCTGGAGAGAAAGCATTTAACTTTGATGTCCATTTACTATTAATGGCTAATAGCCTAGACTCTACAGTCTGCTTAACTTCATCCTTGGCGATTACCAAAGCCCTTTTAATGCACATGAGAACTGTTTTGTTTACTTTATGAACACAACCTCAGACACATTTGGATCATCTTCAAGTCACATGCTTAGCTTTTGTGTATTCACTAAAGCAAGTAGGAAAACACCCAGATCAGTAAATATAAGGCAACATCTGAGACACTTCTGTGCCTGGAAGGCATTTTGACACCAATGCACAGAATTAATCAAGCCATATTTAGCTGGATATAAAGAGAATCTACATATAAAATGATCAGAAACGCTTGATGTTATTCAGTCTATTTTAGAGATGCAGTGCGCATCGTTTTGCTTCGTGTCAATACACATATTGATCTTCTGTCTTCTGCAGTTTTCTCTAAAGACTCACAGCAGCGTCAGTGGCCACCAGAGTCAGATATCAGACGATGCTTTTTTTTGTTGTTTTGCCTGGAAAGACAAACTGACCACACAGAAAGCTGTTACCTACCAAAGAGGTGGGTGGAAGGTCCCTCATCGCACTCATTTTTATAAATAAACATGCCCTCATGACGACTGGCATGTGACTTCCTTTGTATGGCAGTGAAGTTGAGCTGTTTGTGGTCACATGATGCATTGACATCATATCACAGAAAACAAGCACATGGAGGAATATTGTTTGCCATCTCACACACATACAGTTGTGTATCATGCAATATGTGGAATAAATCATTAAACACAACGAATAAATCATTCCTACAATAAATGACACATCTGAGTTAATATTTCTTAAGTTGTGCCATAATCTTTGAGGAAAGCCACAAATTAAATTAGTCACTGTGAGCAGTCACATGTAAATTATGATCAAAGCAAATTGTAACCAAACCTTAACAGAGACATTTTTGTCTTCACTATGGTCACATTCAGTTTGATATTATTTGTACGTTTGCAGTCCATCTTTACTTTCGAGAACTACATATTTTGTTAACGAACAACAAGTTTCAATGCCTGCTTTTACGTTTTACATTGTCATGATAGGCTGGCCTTCTGCCTGGATATGCTGTGGCTTGTGAATGGATGTATAGATTGGTGTAACTTGCAGGTAGCATAGGTAAAGCTTACTCTACTCTGTTTTCAGCAATAATAATACAAGTTTTAATGTAAAGACCTATTAATTATTCTGAGTTCAATGTTCAGTCTCCATTTGAACTCTATATACACTCACTAGACTCTATTAGGTTCACTGTGCAAGTACCAGATTTGACCCCTTTTGCTTTCAGAATTACCTTAATTCTTCATGGCATAACTTCAACGAAGTGCTAGGAACATGACTCAGAGTTATTGGTCCATATTGACATGATAGCGTTACACATCTGTACATCCCAAAGGTGCTCTATTGGATTGAGATCTAGTGACTGTGGAGACCATTTGAGTACAGTGAATTCATTGTCATGTTCAAGAAACCAGTTTGAGATGACGATATGGTGACATTGTGCATTATCTTGCTAGAAGCAGTCATTAGCAGATGGGTACATTGTGGTCATAAAGGGATGGACATAGGCAGCAACAATACTCAGGTAAGCTGTAGCATTTTAATGATGCTCAGTTCCCCCATACCATTACACCAACACCGGTGGAATTGCTGCCATGTGATTGGCTGATTAGATCTTTGTGTTAAAAAGCATGTGTTAAAGTGTGTTAAAGCTTAACACTTTACCTTTACTTCACACTTTACCTAAAGTGCCTGGTCCCTGTATATGTAATTACAAAAAAGGAAACTGCAACTGCATACAGCTGACAAAAGGTTTGTATTTGTGTCCAAATATGTTAAGACAGTCTTGAAAGAGTAACTACTGGCATTTTTTATCCACATGAAATTAATTCATAAAATTTAAGACTTCAGTTATTTAACCTTTTATCACTGACAAAACAATGTAAGGCACATTTGATTCAGAACTAGTTATACTCTTCCTCTGGGCATACATTTCATTCATATGGAAACTGACTCATGCTTACATTTCCTGCTTAGCATGTTGAGATTGCAGGTAAATATTGCTAGAGTAGTAATAAATAACACAGAAACGTATTTTATTTAAAAATAAAGACCACCATTTATTTTTTCCCGCTTCCTAACACAGCTCAAACACTGTGAAATGATTCACCATAGGTCACTTCAGTCCAGCTGCCTGTCTGAGTCCCCCCTTTCCTCACCCCGTCTCACCCCTCCTCTCTTTGTGGCTGCAGCAGTTCCACTCCTACAGGCTGTTTGACTCATGCTGGCTGCCGGCCACCTTCCACCACAGCCCAGTTCAGTCTGAAACCAGTCTTATGAAGTGTAGCCTGCTCAGGTTATGCTACTGCACTCAGAACTGTGTGGCGTTTACTTGTACCAGCTGAAAAGGACTTTGATAATGTTTGTTTATCGGGGGAGTGAAGTCTGTATTTAGCGAGCTGCATATGTTTAGTGGCAAAATTAATAAACTAAATGATTTTCATCAAAAAAGGTTTTTTTTTTAATTTTTAAAACCTCAAAATGAACCTCAAAATGTGCATCATATAAAACAAGGCTTTAATAAATGGGGATTTTATTATGTTACAATAATCAATAAACAAAGCATTCATTTTTAAGGTTTAAGATTCATCTTACATCTTACTAATATTTGCTAATGTGTGAACACTGCTTTTTTAATTCTTGAGGCAGTTTCATTCTGTAATTGAAAATCATCACACAAGAACACCATGATTCGATGTGTTTTATGTGTCGTGGTTATGAAATTTCTGTGAATGAGATGAAAACATTGCGAACAATAATATGAAACACAATAAGCTGCTTTTGCCTTTACAACTTCTTTTCAAGGACTAAAAATTGGCAACTGGAAGTACAACTTTACTTATGTAAAATACAAAATTTGTGCAAAAGGCTGTTACAAAGCTGGCACAACTTCCAGCATAAATACATTGAGCTGCTACCATGTGATTGGCTGACAGAAATGCTGACAGAAAACAAGCCAAGGCACACAAAAAGGCAAATATTCCAGTCCGCCAGTGTACAGTCAACCTCCCTCTTGAGCTGACCGACCAGAGGCACCTCGTGAGCTTTGCCATCATCAGTTAAACTTTCTGCCACTGCTGGGTTGAGGGAGAGCCAATCTGAAGCCCAGCAAAGAAGACCTGATAGCGGTGCTTCCACATGATGAAGGCGCCAACAGCACAGACGAGCGCTTGGGCCAGATTGAGGAAGATCTGGATCAGGAAGTAAAGTGTGAGTGTACCGGTGATCACCTCGCAGTCACTGACTCCCTCATAAGTGAAGGTGCGAGCTAGTAGATCTTCATTATCCAGTATGCAGATGCAGGCTTCTGCCTTCTGCTCACAGATGAAGCTGCTGGTCTGCTCGTAATGGTGCGCAGCAAACGCCATGACCAGCACAGAGATGACCAGGCCAATCATGCACAGGACAAAATACAGGAGCTGTAGGGGCAGAGAGCTAGCGTGAGACCAGACACTTTGAAAGCTTTCATTAGAAAACATTTTCTGTCTTTCATTCAATGTGTTTTTATATTCTAATCCGGCTCCTGCTTTGGCCTGTTGTCTCATGATTACCCCACAGCGCCAAAACTGTAGCTTAGAAACAGACGTGCTGGCTCAGTGCCTATGGCAAATTAAGTTCAAAGAGATTACCCAGAATACTCCGACCCTCAGAGTACTGGTCCAGCTCTTAGCACGAAGGGGAGATATCACATATTCCGGTGCCCTGCAGCTACAGCCACCTCTAACCTTTAGTGCATGTCCTGTGTGAGTATACTGGCAGAGAGTGTCTAAAAATACAGTTTCAAAATGTGACAGAGGCTTTGTGCTGTTTATGCAATTGCACGATCGCAATAACACTAAACCTTCATCTTAATCCACCGCTTATATAAAAGGAGCCCTCATTCGCCAGTGTATTTTGCTTTCAGTTACATGCTGCTTATAGAGTTATGCAAGTGATGAGTGGTGCTTGATTTGAAACTGCATTTATGTTAATTTTGGAACAGCTGTGAGATGGAGAATATGGATGATTACAGGGGAGATGCATGTAAAACAAGTGCATCAACAAGCACTCTGCTGAACAGTGTGGGCTTCACTAAACAGGTGATCTGAAAGCCCAAAGTTGAAAGTAAGGATGCTGTTGTCGTCGTCGTTGTTAACAGTCTATGTGCTGTCCACTTTTGCCAAGCACTTCAAAACTCATAGTCACGAGTGTCTTTACACAGTTAATGAGAAATAAAGTGGTCATATGAGTTCCCATCTAACAACACAGTAACACTTAATGTGAGAACGGCTCCCTCTCCCTTTGCTCTCTCTGCAAACCAAGGCCAACTGGAATTAATAAACAAGCTCACTGCAAGGCCACAGATTCTTCAGAAAGAGAGAGAGTGTAGTCGCGGATTCACTGACAAAGTAAATTAACAAATTAAAACACATTTGTTTTGGTTTGAGGGCTGTTTGAGGGCCAGATAAGGAGGTTCTGCAGATTAAATGTAGTTTTTTCTGCTATAACAGAACTTTTGGCTAAAAAATAAATAAAAGAAATGACACATGACATAAGGACATACCGTGCTGTGAAAAAACATTTGCCCATTTCCTGATTTCTTTTTTGATATAACTGTCACACTTACATGTTTCAGATAATCAAGCAAATTTTAATATTAGACAAAGATAACCTGAGTAAACAAAAACAAAGTTTTTAAATGATTTCTTATCTTATTAAACGAAAAAAAGCTATCCAAACCTGCCTGATGCTTTTTAAAAAATCTTTGTAAAATCTTGAATTAACTATGATTAATGAATGTATGTTCACCAGCCCCACCCAGGCCTGATTACAACAGACCTTTGAATCAATCAAGAAGCATAAATAAAACCTGACTGACAAAGTTTAGTAGGCTACAAGATATCAAAAAATACATGATCTAAAGAAACAGCTGAGAAACAAAGTCATTGACATTTATCAATCTGGAAAGGGTTACAAAACCATTTCCCAGGCTTTGGGAGTCCAGTGAACCACAATGAGAACCATTATCATGCAAGACCAACACAACTTTTCCAGAAGGCCAAAAAAGAACCCAGAACAACATTTTAAGACCTGCAGGCTTCACGTGTCTCAGTTAAAGTCAGTGCTCATGATTCAACACTAAGAAAGAAACTGGGCAAAAATGGCATCCATGGGAGAGTTCAAGGTGAAAACCACTGCTGATCAAAATGAACACAAAGACTCGCCTCATATTTGCCAAAAAAAAAAACATGTTAGTGATCCCCAAGACCTTTGGGAAATATTCTGTGGATTGGAGAGACAAAAGTTGAACTTTTGGAAGGTTTATGTCACATAACATCAGGCATAAAACTAACACATTTCAGAAAAAGAACATCATAACCAATGGTGGGTTAATGGTCTGGGGCTATTTGTAACTTGCTGTAATTGATAGAATCAAAAAAATCTTCTCTCCAGCAGAAATTTTTAAATGTTCATCAATTTGTGCTCTGAAGCTGAAGCATGCTTGGGTTGTGCAGCAGGACGATGATCCAAAACACACCAGCAAGTCCACCTCTGAATGTCTCAAAACAAAAGGAAGGTTTTGAAGTGTCCTAGTCAAAGTCTGGACTCAAATCCAATTGAGATGTTTTGGCATGACCTTAAAAAGACTATTCATGAACGAAAACCCTTCAAGGTGGCTGAATTAAAACAATTCTGCAAAGAAGAGTGGACCAAAATTCCTCCACAGCGATGTGAAAGACTCATTGTATCAAGAGGCCAAACACTTTTTCACAGCACTATACTTTGCTGCTACGCAAGACAAATGGATAAATAAACAATGCAGTCAAATTTCAACAAGTTCAATACTGTCTCATTAAGGGATCGGCTAATACCACTAATTTGTGAACTTTGGATTTGAAAATGCAAATCATCAGAATCTGTGTCTTTCTGGTGACTGAGGTAGCTCGATGACATTTAAAGCTACACAAAATAGACATGCTAGCATTGTTTTTTTTAACAAGCATTTCCTAATACAAAATACTGCTGAAGTATGCTGAAACGCTGTCTTTACATCATTTACATATTTGAACCTGGTATGCACAGAAGACCCAGACAAAAAAAAGGATGCCCCTTCCCAGGAAACAATGATCGGCTGATTTTAATTGCTTTGAAATTCCAACT
The DNA here is from genome assembly GCF_001858045.2 of Oreochromis niloticus. Classification (NCBI taxonomy): domain Eukaryota; kingdom Metazoa; phylum Chordata; class Actinopteri; order Cichliformes; family Cichlidae; genus Oreochromis; species Oreochromis niloticus. The sequence goes on along the minus strand of NC_031972.2, from coordinate 57,178,647 downwards.
GCATACATTGTGTGGCTAATTAAGCTGTACAATCAAGTCGCATTAATGAAAGCACTCCTCCGCTCACACGGATTCCTGCAGAGCACTTTTAAACAGGAATGCTGTTAAATGCTTTTCTCTCTATGCTTCTGACAGTTGCAGTTTCCCGAGACCAGCTTTGTACTTTAACAGGGACTAAAATAATGTTTTCTGCAGAGGTTTTCTGTCTGAACACTAAGCCCGGGCATACTTTTGACTGATTCTACAAATCGTTGGACAATTTCAGACACTTGTTCTTGCATTAATAAGCAAACTTTTTGAGTCATCCGGCTTTCTCTAAGCTCACCTTGACAATGAATTGCTTCGATGTTTTCTCATCAGGGACATAGGTGATACAGTACAGGACAAAGCCCAGGATGGAAACTAAACACAGCTGAAACACAACAGAAAAAAGGGTTTAGCATTATTTGGATAGAATCAGTCATCAAGGCATTAAAAATATCAACATGATTTGTGACAACATGATTTTTAAGCGCCACAAAGATCCATTTCATCCATATATATAGCATATATGAATGACTTGTAGATATCATACTTTTATATACAGTTTAGACCCTGAATAAGAAAAGGAAATACTTTCCCCCAGGTTTTCAGAGGTGTTTCCTGTTATTACATGATTCAGCAGTAAGCTGCCATCTGATTACATTACTCTGTCTTTCCCTTTCACCCCCCTCCTCTCTCTTTCTTGCACACAAACACACTCACACTCTATCTCTGTGTCTTCAGTGCAATTGGAGTCTTGTGACTAACGTGCGGCATCTTATTTAAATGTTTTTCCCAGGTTCTTAAGCACTCAGGATTCTCTGGAAAGTTCTTGATGACCTCAGTGTTTTTCACTTGACTGAATCTCGTGAGGATCTAACTCGGGATGTTGATGTCCAGGGATGTTTTCGAAGGCAGATGGCATCTGTGATAGGCTGGGGTAGAGCCCAGACACAAAAAAAACACATTTAAAAAAAAAAATATCACTGAAATGTGACCTGAAGTCTTAGCCCAAACTATAATAATAAGTAAATTTGCCCTTTTTCCCTTTTTATTACACATTTCACCGGGAAAGACGAACACTTTGTGCTTCATTGGTTATAAAAGTTAAAGTGTGTGTATTTGTTACAGTTCAACTTACAGTTCATCCACTTTTTACGTGTTACTCTTAACAAAGTTCACCTTTGTGAACAGAAACCTCAAAGTGCGTTTATGGTTTACAGTTTAACTGATGCTCCCAGTCCGTTACACTTCAACATTAACCTACTTTCAGTGCTTTCGTGACCTTTTTGTTCATCTCTCTTGAAATTCCACTTCTCGTCTTAACCTAAATGAAACATGCAACTTATCTTTCATTTGTTTGCATCGTAAAAGTTTACTTTCGTGTGAAACTATATGTGATGTGTGCGTGTATATGTGGGAGAAACCGAATGGCAAGGATGCGGAGGTATTCAAAAAGATGTACATCATATTTGCAAATAATAATGAGGTCTTCTGACACTGTGTGGGTGTTCGCGGGTTAGTTTGGAATGCGGCATGCTGTTATTGGATGACTCATCTCATCTGTCCAGATGTTTAAGATTTCTTGGACATGCAGTGTGAACAACAGAAGGTGCAGGCTGATGCATGTGACTGAGAAATAATGAAAATGCAGGTGTATGCATTCAGGTGAATATGACAGATGGAGATTTGTTACCACATGACAATATTAGTGATTTCCCATGGCTACGGTGCCTGTCTGGCAGAGACAGGCTGGTGGGGGCCGGCGTTGACATACAGTGTGCTAAAGATGTACAACACAGGTGTGTTGCTGAGGCTCATGCAGAAGTATCAGAAACCGGAGGTTCCATGCAAACAAACGAGTGTAGTGGCTGATGATAGAGCGTAAAGTATGCAGCTTACAATGATCCCAGCCCAGTGTGGAGTCTCCCTGGCCAAAAGTGAGGGACTGATAGCCAACATAAGGAAGGCCACGGCTGTGACAGCCACCCCCAACAGCAGCTGGAGCAGAGCGATGAGCAGAGGGAAACGACAGACTCTGCACTTATGGCCATCGTCTGGTGTTGGGCTCTCCTCTCTCTTCTTCTTGCCCTCCTTCTTGTCTGAGGAATCTTTCTGTGCCTGTCTCATTTCTCTTTCTGCCTTCACTTTCTTTTCCTGTGTCTCTACACGACTTTTACTCTTTGGGGTGTATGAGCCCGCCTGCAGTCTCCCTCTCTTCCCTTCCCCTCCCTGCCCTCTCTCACCATAAACACAGCTATGGCTGCTATTTGGAATCAGAGAAGGCTCTGAACTAATATGGAAAACATTTGGACTGGAATCCTAACGCGGCTCCAGTGCCACATATAGAGCAGGCAGCATACTGAGGAGGGAAGGAAGAGGAGGGATGGGAGGCAGGAAGACACAAAGGGGGATCCCAACTTACGACAATAAGATGATTTCTCGTGTAGTCACATTAAAAACAAGAAAGGGAAAGTACAGAGAGGGCTCAGCAGGTATGAGTTAATGAACAGCCAGCACAGAGGAGGTGACACTTCATTAAAGAGCCAAGTGACTGTTTCATTCTTTGTCAGCAGTTACACAAGACAACCATATGCTGCCAGCCAGAACGTGTCACATGACTTACAGGAACGAGTAATGTGATCACAAGGCATGTGAGGGCATTACAGTGGCGCAGATTTGAGTGTTTTTGGATCATTTTAACGTTCACAAGAGAAGAGCAGGTGTCAGTAACAGATGAACTTTATGTGGTTAAACTATAAATATGCAGTAACACATTTATATATTAAAGTTTTTTTTTCTTTTTATCCTCACGCTTCACGTGTTTTCAATACAGAAAACTAACGGGCCTACGAGAAACCGAGGTGTTTGAGGGGGACTGTGATCACTCATCATTTTCAGCACGTCGGGCTAACAAGTCACAAAACTTTATCCCGAGACTAATAAAAGAACTGCGACGCACGTGTTTCAGCACACAGCTGGGCCGGTGCCATGGTTACTGACAACGCAGCTTTGGGGAATTGATGTACGAGTAAGGTTATACTGTCGCACAACAACGTACATAGAGCGTGCAGAGTGCATGAAAACGCACGAGCGCACACATTTTGTGGACTTTAAAAAGCTCACACCCCCATGTTTACGCTCCGTGTTTACGCCACAATAACCTGTCTGCTGTTTAGGCTCGGTCACATTACGTGACCGGTTCTTGTTTTTATCTCGCGGAGGCTTCTTTCTCGAAGTGCGATTGTTCGTGATCAGTTTAGAAGTCTGTGTCTCGCTCCGGCAGCTCAGCGCTTGCACAGCAGACACGAGCTGTGAAGTTTTGTAGCCCATAAAGCTAGATGCAAAACCGCTGCTTCTGTGGATCATTATTCTGCCTCGCTCCACGCGCCTGCGTCTGCTCCTTTGCATTTTGCGCACGAATCACGTTTCAGCAGCCTGGTCAAAATGGCCTGGACTAAGTCGCCATAGAAGCAGCGTCGATAGCTGCAATATTACAGACAAGGTCTAATTACCGGACTTTGTGCTGGTGCAGCCTACACGTGAGTCGGAAGCTGTTCCCAACCGGAGGCGCGCGTGCGCTCTAACCACAGAGCCGACGGCTTTGCAAAGTGGCAGCTCAGGGAACTATAGACATCAGTCTGACGCGCAGCTCCACTGGAGGACACGCACTGTGCGTTATCTGCCTCAGCCGTCCGCGCGTGGGTCGTTGGAATAACAAACATTCCCAAAAGAAGCTCAGAAGAAGAAAAGAAGCACCAGAGGAGAGATGGATGAACGAATACCGCATTTACAGGACAGGCAGTTCATGGAGCACGCGGATTTCTTGGGGTGAGTATCGCTTTTGGCAAACTCTGTCAAAGTATGCCTAATAAACTGTCATGACGACCTGGTGAATAATCTGACACTTTCCCCGTGTCCTTAGGGTGGATTACCCCTCGCTCTACATGTGTAAATCCAAAAGAGGAATAAAGCGAGAAGATGGTGGGAAGGTGCGCGCGTTGTTTTTTTTAAAATATTATTATTCTAATATGTAGTTTGTTTTCACAGTTGTTCCTTAAAAATATCACAAATGATATGAAACACACTATAACTAGCGTTATAGTGTTACTAGCGTGTTCCTGTTCTGATTAATTAAACACGCGTATTTTGTCAGCAGGACGCATACAAGTTACCACACCGGTTGATAGAGAAGAAGCGGCGAGACCGAATCAACGAATGTATAGGGCAGCTGAAGGATTTGTTACCCGAACATCTCAAGCTGTCGGTGAGATCACGAAATCATGAAAAGTTTTATATGTGCTCAGGACATGGCTTTACACGACAGGGACCTCGTAAACAGCCAAACACAACCTCTGATTTTCTCCACAGACGCTCGGGCACTTGGAGAAGGCAGTCGTCCTGGAGTTAACGCTGAAACATTTAAACGCGCTGACTGCTGTCACTGAGCAGCAGCACCAGAAGATTATTGCTTTGCAGAATGGTAAGATGAACGAGCTCAATCCTCACATACATAAAGTTTTGTACAGAAACTGCACTTCCTGACAATAATTAAATGGAATTGGGTTTTTATTATTTAACTGACCGGATTTGAGGAAACTTCATTAATCTCCGTGTTTAAAATAGCAGAACGAGCACGGGAATGGAAGAAAGAGGAGCTAGAGTAGACTCAGTTTGGATGGTTTATTGTGTATTTCAAGATTCTTCCTATTAATACCGCATCTGTTCACTTTGTCTGAGTCGCTAGCCTCGTCTCGTCACTAGTTATGATGCGCTACACCTTACAGAATAATGATCTGTTACTCTTCAAACTCCTTGCTTCGCAGGAGACCGGTCGATGAAATCTTCCATTCACGCTGATCTGGATGCGTTCCACTCCGGATTCCAGGCCTGTGCCAAAGAGGTCCTGCAGTACCTGAGTCAGTTTGAGAACTGGACGGCACGGGAGCAGAGGTGCGCGCAGCTGATCAACCACCTTCACAAGGTGCTGGCGCAGTTCCAGCCCGGCGCGCAGCCACTACAACACCAGTTGCCCGCCGGGGACGCACAGGATGCTCAGAAATCTGACAGCCAAGCCAACTGTGTCCCCGTCATCCAGAGGACCCAGGGTGGAGAGCTCAACGAGAATGACACAGACACGGACAGTGGATACGGGGGCGAGGCAGAAAAGAGCGACGGCAAAGATAAAGAATGTGAGCGCAATAAGGCGCAGGGACCAAAGGCAGTGAAAATCAAGCAAGAGTTCGGAGATGAGCGGGCTGCCAAAAAACCAAAGATGAGCTGGCCAGGGAACGGGGCAGGGGGCGCAGATCTCACCAGGCCCGACGTGGCGTTTATGAACTCTCTGATGGGAATAAGCAGTGTGGGACAGCAGACACCGATTTGCATGCCTTTCTACTTCATTAACCCATCAGCCGCTGCTTCTTACATGCCTTTTTTCGACAAGAACAACATTGAAAAGTACATGTACCCTGCGGCGGCCGCCCTTGCTTCCCCTTTCCCTTGGTTATATCCCGCTCACGCTTCAGCGGCGGCGGCGGCGGCCGCTGCTGCCGCGTTCCCCGGCCTGTCTGCGCACTTTGGAGCCGCTTCTCAGTCTAAGGACTCACCCTCTCTAGACACCGACGGGTCACTCGAGGCTGACGCGGGCTCACCTGAGGAGCCCGAGGAGAGTCCCGCTAGTGACGACGGAGAGGGTGACGTAGGTGACACGTCCCAGGAGAGCAAGAGTAGCTCACACGACCAGTTTTCTGGGTGTCAGAGGAGCTAATTAGTCCGTGTTACCTCTCTGCGCATTCTGACGAGGAGTTTATGTATCTTCATTTTTTAAATAATTAGGCTAGTTTTAAACGGGGTTTCACAGGAGAGTTGCTCGTGTACAATATCTTGGCGAAAGAGAGGACAGTTGTGACGGCGCGTGCCTTTTGCACTTATGCTAGATTAAACAATCTGAATGATTATCGACAATGATTGACACTACACGGCCGTGTTGTGCTGGAGTTAGTTTTTTTATCCTCTTTGATAAACTATTTTGACATGGCAGCATTGGTGCCAAAACTTTGAGTACTGCAGCAGTGCGCAATATTCCAGTCAATGAGTCTCTTTGGATGTATGCAGTTGCAACTGACCTCTGCCAAGATTATTAATAACTTGGCTGACTCTGACTGTAAATATTATTACCTGAAAGATTCATTACCATGTAAATGTGCACTAAATGGGGCCTATAAAATGGGTGGTCCTGGAAGTGCATCTATCCCCAACTTTGCATGGGTAAGCTGGGAGGCACATTACTGTACCTCCTGAGAACTGAAACGCATCCCCCTTTCAGAATATACACAGACACCATCTCCATCATACACAACACATATAAAAGTCTCATGTTTTAATAAAGCATTTGTAATACGTTCACGGGAGAGGTGTTATGCATAAATTCCTTCATTTCACTCCGAATAAAGTTACTCTGGTTTCCGTTGCTTTCTGTATCCTTGTGGCAAAAAAAGAAAAAAAAGAGAAAGAAACAGATGTAATAAAACCATTAATGGAGAGACAAAGCCTTCATTCATAAGGATTTGCTTGACCAGCATATTGTACATCCCCTGACTGAAGCATTTCTGCACAGAGATGCAGTGACCTTCTGTACCTCCAGGAAACATTGTAGGATAGCACCTTAAAGATCTTTGATATTGAATGTACCTGTATTTTCCCAGCTGTTAAAGTTTCTATGTAGAATGATGTTGCTCTTTGAGTTACTCTTTTAAGTGCACTTTTTCTGCTTTTACCCACTCCACCCTGAAAAGTCACCTCATCATTAAAGTAAATAACTATAGGTCTCTTTGAACCTTTCTATTGTGTTGTCTTGAAATTAAAAAAAAAAGATTTTGTTCCATCAATGAAAAGAGATATTGGATATTTTGTGATGAGTCCAGTAAAGTGGCAGTTAACCAAGTTGCCAGATTTCACAAAAAACACACTGATTTTCAGCTCTTTCAGGGGTTAAAATCACAATCAAGTTTGAAAACCTGCACCCAACTACACATCAGGTCATCATCTGGGATACTGTGCTATCATCATGTAAAATCATAGTTTTTTTTAATGGACTAAACTGGGAAAGAAAGTCTGGTCATTTTAAGAACTTTATCCTGGCCTCTTTTTATAATTAATTCCTGCAAGTATAGTGCTGTTCTGCTTTTTCAGATTTCTCATTGTATTTCGCCTACATGACATTGCTTTTGTAGTTTTCCTCAGCTGGGTTTTTGCCTCAGATCTGTTATCAGCTGTTCTATAAAGTGGCATGTGTGTTTGTAAATAGTTTTTTGTGAATATATCAAGAAGTATACATGTCTTTGTCAATGTTGTAGAAGTCTATGGATTTTTTTTTTTTTTTTTTTTTTAAAGACTTAACTGAGCATCTGTTGCACATTTCGTTAATGCTTTACACATATGCTGTTCTAAATTATTGCTGATGAGTTGTAAAATAAATATCAAAACCTGAACATTGCAGATTTCTTTTTATTCTACACCAGTGTTTCATGTCTTCACAGTCTCACGTGCAATCAAATCCAGCTTCGGTCATCGTCTATTAATAACAAGTACCTACACATGTAACATATAGGTCACGGGAAACAATACAAAATATTGGACAGCATTAGTATAATGGGATTAATGAATAATAAAAATATTAGAAGTTCAAAGGGTGGAATGTATTGCTACACATCAGCTGACAGGTCACAGCAGAGGAATGTACAGTAAGCCAAGGCTTTAAACAAAAGTCATGTGATAAAAGGGGTGATGAAGTGAGATTATAGTCAGTCTGTACAGGCTGATCAAAAACAAGGGGGCCTCATTCCAACCTGTCAAAAACTTTAAACAAGGTTAAAACCATTCTTTGTTGTTGCCATTAATTGGCTTGTCGCAATATTATTTTAATATTAACATGGTATTCCAGTTTCTCACCTTTTAAAAGCAATCTTGGTAACAAGATTGTAACAAGTTGGTATAAACAAGTTCATTATGCATGTTTCATTACTGATTGAATAAGACCCACACTAAAAATCCAAAAACAACAAAACAAACAAAAAAACCACCCTTGAAAGTTTAGATGAATGTATTTTTACTTCATTTCACCAAAAACACAATCTTTTTTTAAACAGCTCATTTTCATGTTATATTCTAACATTGTTCTTTTTCCTCACTTCATTCTTTTGCAGGTAAACAAACCCAACTCCTGAGCATTTCCCACCATGTTTGCCTCAATTACAAAGTAAATGTCTCCCCCTACTGGTGAAAAGCGGAAACACTTTACAACGTTGTACAGAATCCTTTTCATTTACACCCATGGGCTGTTTTTAACACTTACATCAAGCACCAGTGACACATTTAATTTTGTCAGATGGTTTATTGAACCATGCAATCCATGTCATATCAGCAGCCTGTTACAGCCATACATCTGCTAATACTTTGCAGTATATTAAGGCAGGGAAGAAAAAAACAACAAAAAAAAAAACAGGTTATGTACAGTCGACATCTTACGCTTCTCTAGAAGATATGCAGCTGTAAACAACGACCATAACTATGAGACAGTACTGATCCAAACTACAGTATAAATGTGCTGCATGACAAGTAATAAATCTAAACTAATGTTTACTTCATTTTACAGCACTACTGTTATGGTGACAATAATACACCAAAGGAAAAAAAAGCATTAAAACTAATGTACTTTTCTTCCACAGAAAATAAAAAAAAATTATACTATAGATTTCTCTTTGCTGCTGTGCCGTTTGAGCTTCTCTCACTAATATCTACTCCCATTTGGTCTAAACTGGCTATGCTCATTCCTTAAATGGCCCCACTAAAGATTTACTGTACATTATTTGAATACACCCACTGTGGAATTGATATAAGGCACTTTGATGTAATTAGCAGCTGGACTACAACCCAAGGAGTTTGCACGTTTGTGTCCGCCCGCGCCCACACCCACACACACCCACACACCCACACACACACACGATTTACTACTTAATAAGGGATTCATACCTTGGCTATTTTGATGCGCATAGTTACAAACAAACTCTAATAGACACACTAGCTTAGCTGGAACTATCCACCCTATTACTACATGCCTCCATTTTTAGATCTAACAGATTAAATGGAGTGTGGTTGCTGTGCACATTCATATATGGACAACATAATCATGCATCAAGACCTGCCTATCTTTGGCCACGTGATAATCAAGAAAAAAAACAAGCACAACACATTTGGCAAAAATATAGTGTGAGGACACAAAATGAAGAAAAATAAAACAAAAATCAAAATCAGTGTAAAAGGATTAATAACACTGTTTCAGTGTGCAGATATTACTGCAGGAATGAGGGACAGCATTGGTGTGACTGTAAATGCACCGCTTGGTAATAAAATATACTAATCCACTAAATAAAGATGAAAAGTAAGAAAACATATTTACAATAAGCCATCATTTTGGTGCATACAGAATGCAACATTCTACAGTAAGGAAAGCATTTGTGCATAGTTTTAATTTGAACAAAGATCGTAGGAATAGATTCTAATATGCAAAATGATGGATTGTTCACGATTTTACTCAAAGTAGATCCTTCACTTATTTAAGAATCAGCTGATTTTAAAGACATAAGGTTCATAGGTTCACATACCCCAAAATTCCAAAGGCAATAGTTTTGATTCACCATGCTATGCAGAAAACAATAAACATCATTCAGCAGGTACTGAAGTGAGAGTACATCAGGTGGATATCTTTATAACAAAAAGCCAGATGTTTACATGGTAATTTATTGGTTCTGTTATCATGTTTTTCATGCCATAGCTTCTAACCATCTCTCATTCCAACCAAGTGCTTCATGCCTTTTAGTCAAAGATTACGTCTTCAAGGTAAAGGTTGCCTTAATTGAGAAGGAAAACGAAAACAGTGCATAGTAGTGTGCTACGGAGGCATTCTGTGCTAAAATATCAACTTACAAAACTGTTCTGGGGTGAAACTGGATCTTGGCACGGGGCAAGATGTGTTGCTTCCACAGCAGAACCATCTCACACATAGATCCCTTCTGGGTTCAGACCAGAGCTGAGAGGACTGTGAAGGGCCCGGAGATGATTGGGCATCGGGTGGGTCGACACAGGGCGCTTTAACGAGCCAGACAGGGGCACTAAATCTGACAACAAATATAAAAACATCACCAAAATGAGAAACAATACTCTAATTATCAAGGGCATTTCAAAATTTTAATGATAAAAGCATCGGACTGTGGCAAGTGGCATCAAAGACTAACATGTAGCACTTTTTTAAATGTAAAACTTTATTTATAATCAACTAATGCTCCAAAGCTTATGAATAAATGCACATTTTAATGGTGAGATTTCCAAATGACAACCATTAGTTAAAAACATACACATACTGATGATGTAATGCAGTGTAATTTCGCTAAACGGGCACCAGGGGGCAGGAGTGGGCCATGTAAAGAATCAGCCAGTGCAGTTAATTTTAATGGCCAGGAACTAAAGCCTTTGTTGATTTACACTCTGCACTGAAGGTTACAAGAAGATCATCATCAACACTCAGTTATTACTTTTCATAATGAAAAACTATTACCATGAAGTGCATCTAAGAGAGCCAGTGGTATAAACAGTTCAATTCAATTAGCACAAATCCAATTTGGCATACATTATTACACCATCAGTATAACCAAACTATATAACCAGCTTCACTATATGCACAGTAAATGCAATTCATTCAGCAAATGACTTCATTTAAATAAAGCGATTCAATATTCAGTATTAATAAAAGAAAATCCAGGTTTTTATTTACTTAAAAATAAATGCTCAGTTTTTAAGGAGGTGTGAATGTGGGGTACCAAATGATTCCTATGCATGAGAATAAAGGCTTAATTATTATCATATTTATGCCTTTTTTACAAAGGCTGAATTGCAAAACTTAAGAGTTATATCCAACTGTGGCTTGGTATCGTAAGGTTTTTAACAACTAGCTGGATGATGGTTCATTTCCTTTGTCGCATTACTTTCTCACTGAGTGCTCTTAATTTATGTGTCAGCTGTCTGATGGTTTCTTGTAGGATGAGAGAGCTTTGGTCCAATGACCCACCACAGAAACCTCTGAAGATGTGAAGGAGTGAATAAATAAATAAACATAGCAAACAACTGATACTAGATCTCCCTTTATCCAGACTGACGTGGAGATTAAAACTGCTACTGAAGGGGGTAATAAACTAGGTCTGAGCCCTTTACCTACCACAGTTTTCAGCAGGATAATCTCTCTCCTTCTCTCACACAAACAAACATACACTTAAGCTTTTATGCTACATAATAAAGAAAACTCACTCTTGCTCCCTATGAACATACATGGGCATACTGAGCTCCCTAGCACCCTTGCCTTGAGCCTTTGCCTTCCTAGTTTAACGGGTCAGTCGATGGACAATGTGAGGGAGAGCCATCGAGATACCTTTTTCTACCCAATCTAATTTGAATCCCTAAAATCAAGTCTTGGTCCTCAGCAGTTAGTCTCTACCTGCTGGCCCAAGGTGAATAGAATCCCTACAGTTTACAATGAGATTAAGCTCAAGGAAAACAAACACTTAAACACACAGTAGAGTCATTTTCACTCAGCATGCTGTTAACACACGAGGCAGCAGAATAATGAGCGCCTTGATAGAACAGACTGACTGTATTAATGCGCAGGCAAACTCAATCTGAACTTTCTTACTTCATTAAAAAAGAAAGAAAAAAAAAGATCACATGTTAAGCATGTGAAAAACCACCAAAGGCACGCTGCACTCTGACATACCATTAGTTCAAATCGCCTGCTTATGAGACCACTATGTTACAGACTCCACACCGTTGCTACAAAAGCATCCACAATGCAATAAGGAGTTGTAGTTACACATTTTACTCCAAAGAAAACTCCTCAGAAGACACAAAATAGCTACTTATTCAATGTTTGGAAGAAAATTTCACTACCTATACCAGGGCTGTTGTGGGTACTTCCCTCCTCAGCAGGTTCAGCCGGCAGCACAGTGACCTTGGTGCCAGTCTGCTTGATGAACTGCTGCAGGTTAACCTGCCTCAGCTCCTTGGTCAGCTGCTCCAGCTCGTGCTGCATGTCCTTCAATAAAAAGCAGCGGGAGAAATTACTTTTCAGAAGCCAGCAAAGCATTACCAGCAGCTTCAGACAGCTTCTTTTTCCATGAAAAGTTCAGACAAATGCTCAAAATTATGTTTTTTAATTAGCAAAACAACAAAAAACAAACAAAAAAAACACATGTCTTATAGAACAATAGCACTTGTTTGTTATCAGTGTTTCCTATTGATTCTAAACTGAGAAAGCAATACTCAGCACTCAGTTTAGCATTGTTCCCCTAAGTCACAGCTTAGAGGAACAGTGCTAAATAACAGCTTGCTGACAGAGTTGTGTTATAATTACATCATCCTGCAGCAGTGTTTTGATAGAAAGTTTTGATAGAAAGTTTTCACACTGCATGCAAGTCTCTCACCTGCAATTTCTTGCTACTCTGTCCAAGCGACCTGTCCACAGCTTTGCAACTGCTCTCCAGCTGGACAGCTTGTCTTTCTTGTGCCTTCAATTCTGATTTGATCCTAAGGACCTGAGCCCGAGCCTCAGCCTCACTGACCCACTGGGTCTCCTGCCGCTCTCTCTGCAGTTTCTCTTCTTCCAGGCCTGCCTCTACACCCTGAAGGGGGAAGAAAAAAAAACTAAACAACTAAGCAAAACAAAGGAACCACATGCTACAATACACAAAACATGACTAGAAAGTGTGTAAAACCTTAGAAACAATGATAAACACTTTTCCACCCCACAAATCCGATCTAACAAAAAAAGCTCCCACATACAACACACCTGCACCATTGCCAGTTTCTCCTCAATCTCCAGTTCACAGCTCTGCAGACGCCCACGAAGCTCCTGCAGCCTTTCTTCCAGCTGTCTCTCACTTTCAAGCTCAATTTGTAGCTCAGTGGCCCAAAACTCCTCTTCCTCCATCTCCACCTCATTCTTCCTCAGGTACTTCTCCAACCTCAGGATCTCCTCTATTAACCCTCCACCAGCGCACCCTTCACCACGCCCCCCTCGTCCTTCAGCCCAGACTTGAAGTTCAGCTTCATAGGCCTCAAGCTTCTTTTCCAACACGTTGAGAGTCTCTCTCTGCAGACCGACCAGCCTGACCAGATCTTCCATGCGGCAGGCCCAAAGGCTGGGGGACGTGGTCCCGATAGTGGGTCCTGCATGGTGAAGACTTCCTCCATTTCCTAGAAGAAGCCTCCGTTTGGCTTCGGCTTCACCAATCCGGCCTCCGCTCAGTATCTCTCTAAGGCTTCTGGGTGCACCAGTGAATGTAAGAGACTTGCGGCGGGGTTCACGGCGGCGAAGGGAGCGATCATTGGGATGACGAAGCTTTGCAAGTGGAGGGAGGCTTTGTCGATGCAGACCGCGTTCTGGTCCCCTGAGAGGGGGACCTTCTGAGGGGGGTCTTTCAGTCAGTGAAGGGCCTGTGCGGTGCAGGATCAGCTGGACATCACCAGCATACTGGCCCCAAGTGTTCAGGGAAGCCACGGGGCTTTCGTGAGGGGCTAAGTGACGCTCAGTGTCGCGCCATTTTTCTACTAGAGTGTATCTTCCAGTGCGACCTGAAAAGAACACAGTATAGCACATTTACATGACACCTGCTGCTAGAAAATCTCTAAAAGAAAGTCATAGAAATGCAGTCGTGATGTGATCAACATACATCAAACATCAACTAAGAAAACTTGGGTCCTAATATTCAACTGGATGTTGAGACGACAAAGTCTGAAAGATGTGCATCTAGCATTCAAACTCCAGAGATCCCAGTCCGATCAGGTATCTGTGGGAAATGCTGGAAAAACTATCTTATGAACCTAAAGACCTGCCACCAGCATACCATTACCAAGAGTCCCACTTTCACACCATATTCTGGCAGGACAAGGGAGACCTACAAATATTATGCAAGTGGTTTTAATTGATTGGTGTATACAATCTTTTCAACCTTTAAACCATTAGCACACACAGATTAGAATGATGATCTCATTGGAATGATTTTTCTGGCTGCATAAACAATGACAGTTAACAATTTCACACAGCTTATTTACATGGTTTCTGAAACACCTTATAGTGTTTTTTATAACTGCAGTAAGAGCATTGAGTCTCACACTGTAGAGTACAGTCTGAACATACAGTAAAAATACTGTCTGGAATACAGAACATTCAGACTAAACAGGATGTGAGCTGCACAGATCTGCATTGTTGGGGTGTTATTAAGCGATTTCAGCTCAATGAGCAACCCTTTCACAGTACATTTCATTCAATGATTATAACAAAGAAACTGCTTTCTGCTGTTTAAGGAAAACATAGACACAACACTTAGTAGTAGAGTGCAGACAGAAAAGGTTTAAGTATCAGATCAATACTGATGTCTGATCACTTAACATGGCGTTAAAAAGCAAAGGAGGGGGCTCAGAAGTGCTGCTTTCTCAGTTTGGCAGGAGACTGAGAGATGAGTCAGACTTTCCTTCCTCCTCCTCCTCCTACCCTGGGCTTTGTGGAAAGTGATGTCAATACAGTATGCTCAAGTGCCCCTGTTCTTGCAGGAGCCATATGGAAAGAGAGAGGAGGGTGTTCAGATCTAAGGAAGTACCAATAAAGCCTATGACCCACTGCATCTCTGCAGGGACTTAGCATGTAGGCAGGAAAGTCTGTTTTTTTACTTTATTGGGACTTACTTGGCATTTAGGGGATTTAAACCAAGATTAAAGCTTTGTGGGTTGGCTAACGCATAAAAATACACTTGATGAAAGTTACTGTCTGTTCAGTGTTTGTGGTATAAAAAAAAAAAAATTGTAAACTATTCAACCATTGGGCCAACATGTATAAGAAAAATAATTTATTATTATTAGCCAATTATCAGTGTCTTTTTACAGCAGGTGTAACCTTTCATGTTTTCATGATGACATGTTTGTGCAGAAATCAGTTACTTACTGATGCATGACTATACTAATACATTCACACTACTTGAATCAAGAGACGCAAGACAGTTCCTGAATGTTAAATGATCGTCTTTAGGTGTGCTTATTGTAGCTTTCATAAAATAGGGATTATTTACCTATGGCCTGTGCCAGAGCAATCACCACTTCCTGGCAGGTGGTTGCCTCAGTGACCCCACAGACAACCCTCTGGACTCCATCCACCCATACCTTGAGCTCCATGCTGGGTCAGAAGCAAGGGGGGCGGGTGCTGTGTGCTGGCCCCAACATTACTGAAGGTGGCAATGGCAGGGCAGTGGAAGCCCCTCTGATTAATTCACTGTGGAGAGAACAAGGGGAAACAGGAAGTCTTTAGTCTGCATGTACTCAAGGCCAAAAGTGTATAGTTCCTACTTGTTAACAAGTTGAGAAGGGAAAAATAATAATGTGGAGGTAGAGTGGCGCTATTTTCGCAATAGGTTAAGGTAAGAAATAATCCAGTGAGAGTGACTCAAAGAGGCTGGCATGCCAGGGCCAGCTGGCCATAACGCTGTTGTTTTGTTCTTCTCTATGAATAGGTACATGTCTGTTGGGGGTGCAGGAAGAGAGTGCCAGGAGACATTCCCAAGGCCAGTTCCTGCTTTTGTACAGCTAATTGCATGGAAGCAGCGACGAAAGAAAGATTAACTCAGTTACGCAGGGTGGACAGAAACAGAGAAGGAATGTAAATGTAATTTAAAACAAAGGAAAGAAAGAGCGGGAAGAATCATAACACAGGGGAGTAGAGATTCGTTTTGGATGTGTGCTCACGGTTCTGTAAAATGGCTGCGGCATGTATATCGTATTGACAGAATCCCGTATTCTCCACTGTGGAACAATACAGCAAAATATAAGAAAAGATGCATCCTCATGAAGTTTGTTTAATATTAACATTTTTATACCAACAGCTATGTGGATATGCATATGAAAGCTGGTTACTTACACAAAGATGTAAATAACCAGTGACAAAGCACCGCACATGAAACAAGAATCTACATGGAGGCATCCGTCAACATGCACTTCAAGGACAGCAACAGAATGAATGCATACTTTCTCTGCAGACCTGTATCCCTCTCCATGAATCTAACCTTCAATGCACCTACACTCCTGTGTCAAAAGGTTCTTTTGTTCACCTCCCCGCCCCCGCCGTTAAACCTCCCGTACACCCCACATATCCCCTGTCCACAACCACAAAGTCACCATCGCCAATTGCTTTTCTAAATATGGTCAAGACGTTGTGCAGTGCTACAAGGCACGGTATGCAAGAATAGAGAAACAGAAGTAGATTTTTAATAATATTTCCTGTTTTAAAAGATGGTCCACAAAGCCTATCAGAGATTTAAGTTGACATTTTCAAAATGCTTGTTTTTAAAAATTTAAAACAGCCAAAGTGTTAAATTAAAAAAAACAATCTTTTAATCCTCAGAATTTCTATAATACTGACTGAAAAATTTTCTACCTATCTGCAATACAAAAAGCAGAAAAGCAAAAACAGGTAGTTTCATTGCAGTGTGTGTTATGTATGTATGCGCACTTGTGTCATCTAGTTTCAGTCTATTCTTGGCACATTATGCTTGCTATTATCCTTCTTATAAAACGGAACCTAAATGGCATTAAATGCTTGAAGGACGTAGAGGAACATGAATAACGGCCAACACATGCAGACGCTTAGATTTTTCTGCCATCATCCAAAAGACCCAAAGTCTTTTTCCAGGGGGGACGTAGAAACAGTAACAGGCACTGATTAGGTCTTGATGCAAAGCAGTCATAGTGGAGCAGCAATAGGAGATCAGCCATTCTGATTGGAAGAAGAACCCCCCCCCCTCAAAAAAAAACTATAGCAACACTTCCAGACTAATGGCATCTGGCTGAGGGGGATTTTAAAAAGACCACTGCATGGAATACTTTGCATTTCACTGGCATTAGAAATATCTGCTGGCTGATTCAGTGCCTCTTCTTTGCAAAAGCTCTATAAGACTCAGAGGGGAATTTACAAATGTCACTTGCTTTAGTCCAGTCTTGCAACATTTGTATTCATTACCATTAACCCAGAAAACCCAACTGATGATACAGGCACAGCGGTGCGGGGCAGAGTGCCATCCTGAGCCCTGCAAGCTCCATTCCTCTGGCCAGTCAAAGCCACAGCCTGGGGAGATGCCCGCCTGCTGATTTGGGCAGCTTGTGTTTTGCCAGAGAGGCATTTCACGAGACAGAGAAACACTCGAATTTCTGCAAATTCTGCAAAAAAAAAAACATCAACCCCAAATGACTTTAGTTACTGCTCACATTTGTTTCGGTCTGGTATTGGTTGAGTATCACTGACTCATGACGAAGTCTTCTTTGAGTAGTGAGGTGTACGAACAGAAATGAGCAGCCTGCCTGGCCGGCTGCTGATGACACTTCTCCAGACCTACAGGAGCACACCAAGCTGGCAGGGAAAGGCTTCTACTGGCTGCTGCTGTAAAACAAGCTACCATATGCTCCCGTTTCAGCACAACCAACACATTTCAGTAACATACAGCATACAGAAATACTGTAGGAGTTTTAATGTTAGAGCTTAAATACAGAACTGCGTCTGTCAGGCATCGCGATCTGGCAGGTGTATTGTGCATTTTATCAGTATGCTGAACAAGGGGACATCAAAGCCAGTGTGCTTCACCGAGGAAAAGGCCTGTAAAGCAGCAAAAACAAAAAACACAAGACTATAAAATAAAATTTTTCTTATAAAAATTCCAGTTTCTGTCTATATTTGCTAACCATTGTTCAACAAGGTGGTAAACAATGTTACTAGCAGAGGTTCAGGCATTGCAATATTATTGGAATTCGTATTCAAGAGTCTTTATTAATAAAGATTTATAGCAGAAGCCTCCTGAGATTTAAAACTCCCCCACACTGCTGTTAACTAAATACAATAGGATCCTTCTTACAGACTGGAGCAACACATGTCTTCTCTAAACCTTCCAGCCTATTACTTACCAAACTTTAATTCAAATTGCACACCCTGCAGAGCAGCATGCAATTAGTAGCAATTTATACTCTGCTGTAATTGGTAACAGATCTGTTGTGAAATAGATCTCTGTGAGCAGCCAGAGACAAATGATGGTTTTATTGTGGAGGCGACTGGGTTGGAACAAACTGGAGTAATCTATTGCTTCCCTTTTAGTCAAGCGCTACAACTACATAAACAAGTATAATCCCTGCCCTTCAATCACTTGTGACTGCAAAAGTTTTTAATTAATGTAAGACATGATGACATGATGGAACAATTGTGGCTAAAAGTTATCCATCTTGCACTGATGACCAGATAAAGAAGTTCCTCATCACAGATATGGCAGCCTAGAGTGTTTAAAATGTCCTGTGCAATTGTAAACATCACAGAGCATGGTAAGGATCAGAGAAAGGCCTTGATCCTGGAGAGTGGAAACTGATAACATACAGGGTATGCATTCCTGGGCTGTGAGAATCCAATAGGCCGTGACTAAGAGATAAGAAAGCTATGGGGTCCTTTGCATAGTGATACTGGTGGCTATGGAAAATACAACAGTAGGTAATGGCACCTAAATAACATGAATCCTACAATACTACTAATAATTACAAGGTCAGAAAAATTGCGTTTGCAAAGCTCAAACTGAGGATTCCCAATTGACGGTTGTTGTCCATTTATTGCACCAATACTAAGTCCACTGAAAAAGTAGCAGAAGATAATGGATTGCATTCAACATACTTTTTGCTTGTGAAGCTTTTTAAATGTGTGTGCCTTAGGTAAATGCCACAAGCCACCAAGGTAACCTCAAAAATAAGGACAAAAATGTTTCCAGCACCTCCTTAGAATTTGTGTTTTCCTTCTGAAGATATTAGAGTTTGGGATTAAACCCCCATCCAGTTAGGCTACACCCAGCACCCACAGCTCTTGGGATGTCTCCAGTGGCCCCTTGCCCTGGAGCTGCTCCTCTCTCTTTTTTTCCGTCTGGTTGATATTAAACTATTAAGCACTGAAGCAACCTCCCCCATTTGGGAGGTCAGTGCTGGCAGAATCTGGAACATCTGGACAGCACGTTCAGCCAGCAATAATGCCGCCTTTGTTCCCTTGCCATATTCTCTGCTCACTAGCCAGCTTTAAAGAGCCAGAGGGCCAAGCAGCAGGCTCCTGCAGCAGGGCAGCACAGCGGCGGCTCAGCGGGGCAACCAGAGGCCTTTGGCCAATTTCTTTTACATGTTACTGTGGTTTGCAAAGCTGCAGCTGTGAGTCAAACTCTTGCGTATGCGTTTATGGAACTCAAATGGTTTTTACAGGAGCAACTGAAGTGGCAGCCACGAAAAAAAGTGCCAATTAAATATTTTTTTTTTTCCAGTCTGTAGGTGGTTGTTTTTAGCCTGGTCTTCATGGTGCTTTGCAGAAAAGACCACCAAATGACTCGATTCCGCTACCAAACCCAAGCAATTCTCCAAGGCTGCAGAGAATAAGACATTGTGCAAGTGCAACAACTCCACAGGTTGATTCTTCTGCACTTGGTTTGTGTGTGTCAAAGTGGTTAAAGCACTGGAGCTTTAGACAGAATAAACCAAGTGGCTCTATATGCAGATTATTCCATTATTAAACATGCATACATACTTTTGAGAACATACGCGCTTGACATATTTGCAGAAGATGCTGCAGTTTACCCGATACTGTGGAAAAACCAGGGGCAAGCCAACACAACACAGGCAAACATAGACTGAAAACACGTCCCATGATTGGAACTGACAATATTTCTAAAATTCACATGAAATAACGCAATGAGAATTGTGAGCTGAAACACCTCATGAGACAAAAACAAGCACCTTCTAGCTGCTTGTGTAGCTCGAGCTGTAGTTGGTGTCGAGTGGGAGGAAGCCGGAGAAATGGCGATAGTGGGCTGTAGTGGGTCCAGAGCAGCCCAACTAAATTCTACTACAGAAATGTTTCCGTTATCTCCGCCTTACACGCAACTACAGCGGGCTCAGCTGCGGCGCAATCTGCGAATAATCAGCGTTGCGTAACGGTCTTACCTTTGCTGGATTAAAGTTAGTCCTCCCTGTCCAGGTTGAAGTTTAGAGGGAAAACACAGGTAGAGGAGTGAATTCCGCAAAATTCATCCTCCTTTTCAGCATTGCCCAGTAAATCACTATCAACGAACTGCGACAAAGTCACGTTTCGAAAACAGAAAAAACAGAGACTAAGGAAACCCACCGAAACAGATGAACTGACGCTTCAATCCGCGGTCCGAAAGTTTGTGTCAGTCCTCTCTAGGCACACAGTCTTTTGCGGTCTCACCAATAAGCTGCGGAAAAAGCCCCTCTCCCCCGTTTCATTACTCCTGCTGGTAAATACATCGCATTGGAACTGGGACGCACCGCAAGGCATTGTGGACTGTTTTAAAGCTGCAATACACTGTGAGGGGGAGGATGACTTCCAGCCAACTTTTACAGATCCGCAGACTTTTTTAAAAGAAGAAGAAAGATACCACGCAGGGTTTTCTTAGATAAGGAAATACTTGGATAAGGGGGGATGTCGCCTAGGCTGTGACTGAAAATCTGCCCTTGAGAGAGCGAAAAAGCTTTGAACTACAGTTAGACTGCACCAAAAGAGTGAAAAATAGACATTTAAACACCATCGTGTTTCACTTCCAGTTCTGTTGAGACACCATAAAGCCAAGCTCACATAAAGACCTGATAAATCACCATTCTATGATCTAACTGAAAAAAGGTCAAATTGGTGCTCCGAACACTTATTTTTTTCAAACAGCCGATTTACACTGTCAAATATTCATATTAGAAATCACGTGAATGAATTTGTAGGCTGCATTTACATTCCCTCAGTTTCTTGCAAATACACAGCATGCAGATGCATTCAAACTGATGCAAATGATGAAGATGAGCCTGCAGCAGTGAGACCACGTATAAACGGAGGCTTAGTGCCCTCTTGTGACAAAACAGACCTTCCTCTTAAATCCTTAACTCTAAGGACAGAGAAGTGGTGCAATCAGTGGTTTAAGTGCTCTTACCCAACACGTCTGGTGAGGCTTACATTACTTCGTCAGAGGTTTTGTTTAAATCTATAAATGTTTATTTTACTGATGTGCATAATCGCTTTTGTAATAACCAATTTGATCTTTGCCAAATCGCTTTCAAAACTAAAGCACAGCGGAGTGGAGTGTGTCAGTAAGTTATACCTAAATCAAATACAACTTCATTAGTGTTACTGGTTACACTTGTGGTTTCCTGTTAAGACATCCCATAATGTCTGATATATAAAAAAGGTCTGTTAGATCATTTTCAACATATATTATGATCTTTAAAATATATATTTAGTCACCTTATATTCTTGGATTTTAGTACACAAGCTTTTCATTCTACATTAGATGTCTCTTCATTGGATATATCACCAGCTGCACAAGACTGCTATGATCAATGGCTAAGTGCTAAAATTTTGATTTGCACTTGGGTACTAAGGTACTTTGACTGTAGGACCAACATATAGGATGCTGATCAAAAAAGTTATGAAACACCTTTTGTTTGTGTGTGTGTGTGTGTGTGTGTGTGTGTGTGTGTGTGTGTGAAACTGTTAGACAAAAACTCCTTAGCCATATATAAAAGTGAGGTGTGAATGGGTCTTGTAGTAAAAAAAAAGTGTTTTGAGTGCTCAAATGGAGTTTTCCTCAAAATGTTCAAACAATGAGTAAAATGTGTCATAGCACAGAAGCTTCTTTAATGTGCAGTTATGTTCATAAATACTTGGAGAGTGACACATTAGTTTTTTGTAGTTTTGCCCCTGTGTGACACCACTGTAGATTCTAAATCAAACAATCGAGATGTGAGTGAAGTACAGATTTTTAGCTTAGCAAAAAAAAAAAAAAAAAAAAAAGACATTAACTATTGAAGAATTAAAGCATTTCATTTTCTGCGGCTTAGAGGTAATATGACAATTGTCCACCAAAATTACAACATTTGTATCTTTGTCCAAAAAGTTATGGACGTGATCTTATTGATGAACATGTGGCTGGAACATGCCTGTCACTGTGGAAATTACTTTTTGTCCAAGATTTGCTTTCATGTCTGCAAATAACAGTGCCAGATACGAAGGTTAACTATAGTTAGAGTGTCGTTGGTAGATAGGAGGGTTTTGAGGTTTTTTTTTTTTTGTTCAATTAACATTTGAACCGTGTATGACTTTGAAAAGAGGGAACTCTAAGAGTTCCCTCTTTTAACTACCTCCTTAGTTTTACACACAGTATATTTTTTGAGATGTAGATAAAATGCAGCATTTTCTCTGACGCTAATGTAAAATTCCAGGCACAGATTATGATAATTACTGTTATTTGCTCACAGTATAATGAATGATGTGACCTTAATACGTTTGAGCATTTGATTATAGTCTATTTCAGCTGTAAAGTTACCTTTTACCTGTACCTCTCTGACCTGGCATCTTTTAAAGTAATGAAAAAGTGATTCAAAATTGAAAAAGTGATTTAGATATTCTCACAAATGTGTAAATTGATGATCTCTAAACCCAGCAACACATGTAATTGAGAGCTCAATAGTGCCCTCTAACGTGTCTGTTGTACAATGTGAAAGCAATGCATTACGTTTTAAAAATAACGTCATATTATTTTACGGTACAAGAACGTACTATGTTTGCTGCATGTTATTTATTTAATGTTTTTAGTATAAGGTCCCAGACAGAATCCACTAAAACAACCTTTCTGATACAATGGGGAATAATCCTCATGAATAAAAGAGAAAAAACAAACAAACAAAACAAAACAAGAAACAAACAAAAACATGCTATATACTGTTCTTTCCTTTTATTCTTAAACATAAGTTTGGGTTTTGTGTCTGTCTTTTGTTACGAACGCCTGCAAATGCAGTGCGCAGGAGGAACCCTTGTGAACACGTAGGAAAACTGACAAGGGATTGCCAAATCATTTTCCTGCCTGGGAATGACGTCCCTCCTGCACATTCCAGTTATATTTAGAGCCTATAAATAGGCTCGTGGAGTGCCCCCTAGGCTTTGTTGACTGCAGGCAGCAGCAGTCAGAGCACAAGTCCTACAAATTGTGACCTCTGTGGGTATATCAATGAAATCATTAATCATTTCAATCATTAAAGTATTGATATGAACCTCTCAGTCTGATTAAAAAATAATAATTTTAAAAAACACATATTTGAATTAAAAAAACGTAACATTTCCACTAATAGTAGAATAATCAGTGCTTATATAAATCTACAGTCATAAATGAAAGCTGTGTAAAAGAGCAGCAGTGCGCACACAAATGACAAAGTACAGTGTATTACAACTTATATTGCGACACATACACACATCGAGAGATAAATGCCCCAGACCGGTTGAAATCCTGCTATGGTTTATGGGTAAAAGTACGCCTGGTATCCGCCCATATACGCGTAAAGCAGGCCAGACGGAGCAGCTAGGCCGGGGCCCTGGATCAAATGGAAAGTTCAATCGATTAATTTGTTCACTTTTTCGCATGTTGTCTCTTGCTTCTGAACCGACGACAGATCAACTTAAATGCGGGAGTTTTGGTGAGAAATAGGAAATGCAGAGATCGTGTGAAACGAGAGGAATATCAGCTTGACTCGGTCGCTACTTCGGACGCGGAACTCCACTCAGTAAAAGGTAAAACAAATGGAGGAGATTATTACATGTTGGGCCCCCCTTTCTTTTCTTTTTTTTAGTGCTCGTCGAAACATTGTATTCACTAATGTAGTTAGTCGGTCACAGTGCCCGCTATCTAAACACAAACCAACACCGCTATTGTGGTATTATTCATTTTCGGTTTTTTGAACTTAACTACGCCCAATTGTTAACCTACCGTCTGGCCCTGCAACGCAGACCTGTGAGCTAGCTTATCAATGGCGGCTTCAAAATCTGGCACCCTTCCCCTTTGAATGAATGATAACGAGTGTGTCGGGCTACACGGTGGAGCTAGTGCTCCTTTTAATGAGTTACATTTTTAAATACGTTAAGTTAGCTGATGTGGTCTCATGGTGAGTTTACTTTCGAGGCTGTTGGCGAGCTCCAATGCTAAGCTTGCTAACAGCACAGCAGCCTGGTGCTCAGAGGGTTTCACACAGCCTTTCTGGTAACCCTGTAGCCGCAAAACGGTGAATTTAAATCAAATTCCCTGTTGAGTTTTAAGTATGCTACTGATGTTTCTACCTGTTGAAGCATGATAGGTGGCCTTTCATTGAAAAGCTAAATCACGTAGCCGGCTAACCGTTCCAAACTAGCATAACGATATGTTTGCTAATAAATATCGATAAGTCTTCTTGTGTAATAGGTGATTTTTTTTTTTCTCCCGCAGTGATTTTCAGTTCAGTGGGTTTTTCCCCCCTTCTTCCTCTATTGGGAATGGCCTTGATTTCAGGAATGTCAACATAAAGGTGGATGCACTGCATGCCATTAATGGGTTCAGTTTGAGGCAAGCTACAGCCACGAGTGCCACACTCCTATCTTAAGGAAATAAGGTTTCCATCGACCTTCCACAGTATCAAAACTTTGCCACAGTTTGAAGCATCTCTTTTACTGTATTTAAAAAAAAAAAAAAAAATCTCAGTGCTTAAAACGCAAATTATATTTTCTTACTGGAGTACAAGAGCTACATTCCTTATTTTTAAATTGGTGTTTGTTGCTTGACAGCTTGCTGTATTCATTCATTTTCCACTTTCACTGACTAGTATGCTGCAAAGTGACAGCATAGACATAGAGACGTGAAAGCCATGTGGCACACACAGAGGAATCGCCATTGGCATTGGTTTTATCTGCTCAGGTTAAAGATAAGGCTGTTTCTTTACAGATAGCGTCCTCATCGGTGACATGTGTACATCACTTAGTGTGTAGATCAAATGATAGGGGACAATTTTGTAAAGAAAAGTGTTGTGAGCACAAACCAGTTTATTCGTAGTTGGGCAAATGCATAGCATTCTAGACATAGCAATAATATTTAGTCGCACTCCTCCCTGACTGCAGGCTGGGCCGAGCTGTCTGTGCTGTAGCTTCTGAAAAGACCACCAGCAACCACTATTGATGTGTTCTGCTCCACAAAGCAGACACAGCAGAGGCCCTCCCAGTTGCTTGTCAATTTTGGAACCTTAATGTAATGTCATGGATATCTGCCTGGGGTTGGCGTCTGTTGTGGAGCTGTCACTCAGAAAACACTACTGAATTTAGACATTTAATTACATATATGCATAATCTCATCTTTATGCATTTTATTTCATGTTTGATATTTCTGACAATTTTCAGAGGCAGAAATTTCAATTGATTATTTAAAGAATATTTCATAATATAGCAGCTTTTTGTGAATCCATTTGGGTTTTTTCTGTTTATACCCTCCATTTGCATACAAACGCATGCAGATTAGCCATCTATTGTGTTTGTGGCGATAGTAGCTTCTTCTACAAGCCTCTTGGTTAATACTAAAATGGGCATTTTCTCTGTGAAAAGCAAACTAAATTTGGTGTGAAATCTAATTTCCCAGTGATTCAGGTGTGTTATTAAAAGAATAGCTGAGGGCGAGTTGAGTTACTCACTGGAAGTGGTGTTCATATATTATCTTCTCATTCTGCCAGTCCTGAGTGTGCAGATTTCCAGTAAACATACGCGTTGTTGTAGAGAAATTACAAGGTGTGAATGCGATTAGATTGTAAAATTGTTTTAAGTGAAAAATGCACGAGGCATTGATTATGCGACAGATAAACTAATACTTTCCATTTGACTTTCACTGAAGATAATCATATAATGAGATTGTGGTTTTTTTTTTTTTTTTTTTTTTTTTTTTAAACTTACAGGTGAATCATGACAGAATATAAACTGGTTGTGGTGGGAGCTGGTGGCGTTGGCAAAAGCGCACTTACCATTCAGCTCATCCAGAATCACTTCGTGGATGAATATGACCCCACCATTGAGGTAAAGAAAAATATTGAATGTTTCTGTTCCTGTGTCTTTGTGTATATGTCGACATATGAAAGGGGGCAGCACAAGTTGTAAGTCCTGTTTTTATACACATATATATGTGAATATATTAAAAAAATGAGTTATAACAGGTTTTACTGGTTTAAGCTTTAAAGAGAGACACCAAACAGGTTTTCAAGAACTTTTAATGGATGTCTTCCTGCCCGAGCTCTCAAAAGGCCAATGATCAAACTAAGTCCCATCATGATTTCAATTAATTATTGATTTGTTGCTGGAGGTTTGACCATTGATATAGATTGAATAGAAGATAGCATCCAAAGGTATGGCTGTTCACTGGAGCAAAGACTAATTATTTGTGTTAGATGGGATTGAGTGTAGTCATCAGTGTAATAAAAAGCTGGAGTACGTCGACACAGTAGAAATGAGGAGCTCATTGTAATATGAGGTCTGCTGAAAAATGAAGTGCCCTACTGGTGTAATGAACAGAAAATGTCCTGTGGTGTCTTTTATTGAAATCATCTCATAACTTTAAATACCGTAATTATTAGATTAAAAATGTGATATCATGGGTAAATCACACTCAGCCAACACATTTAGAGTAACTTAAAATCTATTTAAAAATTATTAAATAAGCTATCATCTCATTGTATTATTTTGACTCTTAAACCACTAAATTCCAGGATTCTGATGTTTGTTGGACTTCTTTTGCTTCCAGGACTCTTACAGAAAGCAGGTAGTCATTGACGGAGAGACATGTCTACTGGACATCCTGGACACAGCAGGTCAGGAGGAGTACAGCGCCATGAGGGATCAATACATGAGGACAGGGGAGGGTTTCCTCTGTGTCTTTGCCATCAACAACACCAAGTCCTTTGAAGACATTCACCACTATAGGTGAGCTAGGGGAGAAAATGCCTCATGTCTTTGGACCCAGTATGTAGTAGTTTCCTTAAAACTAAGCGATAACATGCTGTGTGTCCAAGTCGCTAAAGTGTATATACAAAAACATATAATATATATACTGTAGCAACCCCCTAACTTACTGAGATACTAAAATATTTCTAAATATATGGGATGCTCTATTAAAATATAAACAAAAACTCTAAAATTTAATTTATTTGACAAAAAAAATCACTGTAGGAATTACAACTACAGCAGAGTATGTGTGTATCAGTCTTCTGTCAGGCGGTGAGCTTAAGTCATTAATGTTCTTCTTTCTCAAAACTACAGCGACACTTACAGTTTATAGAAAGTCATTCTGTACACTACAAGTGTTTTGTTTGTTCAGTGTGGTTTGTTTGAACAGTGTTTTCTAAGATTGTATTACATAGCCAGTGGAGTACTACACAAGTAAAATGAAACTAAAACTGCAATCCTGTTCTGACTGTGACTGTGTAGAGAACAGATTAAGCGGGTGAAGGACTCTGAGGACGTCCCCATGGTGCTGGTGGGGAACAAGTGTGACCTCCCGTCCCGGACAGTGGACACAAAGCAGGCTCAGGACTTAGCACGTAGCTACGGCATTCCCTTTATTGAGACCTCAGCCAAAACCAGACAGGTGAGACTCCCAACCACAGACTGGGCGTTGTCCTCAAGACTCAAAGCTCTAATTTGTCAACTCTGTCACTAAATTGTTGTGGGATTGCACTGGAGGTTTGGAGAGCATGTTAAATGGTGTGGAGGTGCATGTGGTCTCAGGGTTATTGGTCATTTCGTCATTTCCATAAATGCCCCTTTCTTATCAAATTTTGTTTTTTCAGAAAAGGTAAGCTGATGGTAATTTTGTGAGGTGTTAACACGGCTGGATGATTTTTGGGAAATGGATCACAAGAATGTGATTGAATCATGAGGGATTGTTGATTTGTGTTGCTATCTCTGTTGGTCTTTTTTTTTTTTTTTTTTTTTTTTTTTTAAATGATGATCTTGCTTGAAATTGTCTCAGGTAACACGTTGTGCATCATTAAATCTTCTTTGGTTAATTTAAATTTAATGGGTGACAATGTAATCATTGCATGCTGCTTTGTCACGGATATGTGAATTAAATCATTATTAGGCCCACCTGCAAAGGATCCTGCTTTATAAATAATCAGCAAATCGGTGTCAAGGACTCTGCATGAAAGGGCAAAGTGTCGGAAATTAATCAGAGGGTTAATGATTCTGCTTACTGGTTGCTGTGTCTGGGGTTTTGGAAGAGTTGCTGTGATATCAGTGGTGTGTGTTGTGGGCATGGCTTTAGGTAGCAGACTGGCTATTGGAGTGATCTGTAAGCGCATTTTAGTGTTTTCTGATCCGGGGTGAATCATAGTTCCTTTTGGTGCAGGGAAGTTCAGTGTCCACACAGTGCTGCTTCTATTGGACCCGGAACTATTACATTTATTTGAAGCCACTCATGGCTACTCAACTCTTAAATAATTTAATCTTCTCTGGAAACGCACAATGTGCACAATACACAATTTTAAAATGATACCAAACAAATACTGTGTTACCACTCGGCCACTACAGGCTTGGAAGGTGTCTGTTTTTAAAACAACATACAGTTTTGCAACTTGCACACGTTACATGAATAACGGAGGTGGTTTTGGACACACCAACACAGTCCTCGCTAATGACCTACCCTGCTTGCCACATTTGCCCCCCCCCCTTTTCATCAGAAAAAATAAAGTTCTAGTAGAAGCATTTAAGCTTGTTCTGCTGGAAGTAATGGTAACTCCATTTCAGATTCCCAAATGCATCTGCTAAAAATGAGACTTTCACTGAATCATCTAAAATTGGCTGTGGTGCAGAGGCCAAAGGGGATAATTGGCTAAATTTAAATCTGGTATGGCTTGAGCTTGTTGTTTTTTTTTTTTGTTTTTTTTTTTGTAATATAAATGCAAATATATTCTTATTGTGACATTTTTATTATGACAAAACACAACTGGCCTCCATCCAGTAATGCATTCCCTGACCACACCTGCCTTTGTACCGCGCCCCTATGTTTGATGTCTCGGTCACACCTGTAAAGTTTGACTGCATCTTACATAGTTGTAAAGTTATCATATTCATAACAATCTGTCCACAAGGAGATATAAAACCACAAACGAAAGCACAGAGGCGCCTTGCCATAGTCCCCACTACAGTAGATGTCTTAGGGATCTTATTTACCATCATGAAACATCTTACATACATGTACTCAGAAGGTGAAAATAAGAGCAGCCACACTGGTAATCAAAATTCTGAACCACTCCTGCACCATATTACACCTCTCCACTGTCTGTTTACAGTTGTGGTCAGAAGTTTACACAAACTCAACAAATTCTGCTAAGAAGGGTGGTCAACAATCCAGCCAGAACTATGCCAGAAGCTTGTTGATGGCTGATGTCTGGTTGAGGTGCAACTCACTAAGGGACATTTAACCAAATATTAGTGGGGGCGTGTCTTTGTATTTGAGCCTGTGTGGATTAGAGGAAACTAAAATGAACTCCAAGCTCAAGCCTAAAAATGTATGCTGTACAGTCAGTTGAAAGAAAAAATGAATGGCCCAAAATTATCAGGACATTCATGCCCATGATAAGAGCATTAAAACTTCTGACTACAACTGTATATATACTTAATGTGTTGCATTTGTTTTGGAAGGATGTAGTTGAATACACTGCTCTTGTCAGTTTCAATGTGGGTAGAAAAGTAAGGAGACTACAGTGCATTTAACTGCATCGTGGCTTAATAGTAGTCAGGTCAGGCAACATACTGAATCCAAGTTTTTGTTTTCTAAATGACTTAATATTTATTTTCTCTCCTTGAAAACATTCACATTATCTTTTTAAAGATATGGAGGGGGGGAAAAATCAACATTTATACTCATCCAATTCCCAAGATTTTGAAATCAAGTGTTATGCAAAGGATTAGGCAGGGCAAACTTTGCAAGTAGACCTGCACCTCCAGTCTGCTTTACTCCTTCGTATTTGTAGTTTGTAACAAATGCATCCAAATAGTATGTCCTCCCCCCTCCTCCTGTGTATTCCTCAACATTGAGGAAAGTTGTGTTTCATACTGCAGAGAGTGGAAGATGCCTTTTACACTCTGGTACGGGAGATCAGGCTGTACCGGGTCAATAAGATCAGCAAGGAAGAAAAGACTCCGCGCTGTGTCAAGCTTAAAAAGTGTGTTGTGATGTAAAGGGGTAAGTGTATGCAGCCGCACACCCACCAGCTCTGCGTGTGTGTTGTTAGTGGGAATTGTGGTGAAGGAAATGGAAGAAGACACTCAGTGAGGAGCTGGTGCTTCACATGTTCTCAAAGCTAACCTGCTGGTTTCTACTGGGGCTGTGGTGTGAGTCTAACATGAGGCTAAGGCAGCTGATGATTCCTCTCCTTTCAGTGTTTCTGTGTATCATGGTTGATTTTATCGAGTTCGTTTTCACACTGGATTGGTTTACTGAGCCTAAAGAACTTTGATCTATGCAAGCTAGTCTACTTTCACACTGGTGGACATTTGCATTAGGCCTTCCTCATAAAGGGGTGGGGATTTTTTTTTTTTCTCCCCCCTTATTTCCGTTTTGAATGATGACTGTGCTTATTGAGAGATGTCAGAAAAATTGAACGCTGTAAGTAGAAAAAGCTGTATGAGCACAACTGAAGTAACAGTCTGCATAGAGGGAGAAATGTTACCCAAAAAAACCCAAGTGCCTACCTTATTGCTCAACTCGAGCATAAAAACTAACGCTGCACCAGGTTTGGGTTTGTTTTCTGACTGTAAAGCTGGGAGTCTGTTTTCTGTCCTGTTTTAATCCAAACACTACTACTGAAATACATTTTCCTATAATGAAAGAAACCTTCTTTCTGCACTTTGGCAGCCAGACCTGTTCCTTTTAGTCAACCTGGAAAGGGTTCTGCACTTGTGTTCACACAGTCAGATTTCCAGGCAAACCGTTCCCAGATTCAGACTACCAGTGTGAAAGTGTCCTAATGGGCTGAAATCAGCATGAACAATGGGGTTTTTGGGCTGGTTAGCCATCATGTGTGATTAGAAGATGTTACTGCAAACATTGGACTGAATCATTTGCTGGAATGTGTTTCTGCGAAGGATGCGCTTTGAGAAAATGGCAGAGATGTGTCGTCAACAAATTGTGTGCGTGTGGTGTTAAGGCAATTTTTCCTGCTGATATAAATCCCTTCTTCTTTACTCTTTGTTTTTCCTGCTGTCTTTGTCAAAACCTTAAATTGGCCTCAGGCTCTTTACTCTACTGCTCCTTACAGATTATTGTCACATTTACATACCATTCAAAATGTTCATCCACTCACACATTTACGTCAGTGTGCCATTAAAACGACACTTGCTGCATTTCCATGGAGCCTGTTACTCACCAATAATCTGAATAGGAGCTTTGTGAGAGAATAAAAGCCTAATTTAAATACCTCTGTCAGAATAAATTGGCGTGTTCAAAAAAAAAAAGTTTTAAAGGGGTAATTTAAATTTGTTTATTCATTGCTTGTGAGAGCACTTTTCCCAGCTGTGCATCTTTTCCACTGGAACTCTATTTTATGAATACTTCAGGTACATATGTTTTAAATCCTGTACTGGTGCCAGACTGTGCTGATGACACTGAGAAATGAAGCTCATGTAACTGCAGCCACTGTCTTTGATGTCAGTGGAAGCACCACTGACTTTTATTCTGAAACACACATTTTATTCAGCATGTCCTAAATGGTTCGAATCGGATTGATCCCTGAATTGTCACATTTAAAGACTGTACGCTTAATCAGAAAACAATGTATTTAAAATGGACAGACTTTTTATTTGGAGATTTTGATTCACTTTTAGTAGACAAGTTTACACAGTGCAGTCATGAACAAAGCTTAACTCTAACGGTGCACACTCTCTGCTTGTTTTCCAGGGCGTTGACGATGCCTTTTACACGTTAGTGCGAGAAATCCGGAAGCATAAGGAGAAGATGAGCAAGGAGGGCAAAAAGAAGAAAAAGAAGTCCAAGACAAAGTGTACAATTATGTGAATAATGATTCCCTTTTAAGACAAAACAAATGCAACTATGTTGAACAGTTCAAGTAATACATTTTGTACATTACACTAAATTATTAGCCTATTTCTCCATACCCACACAATACTAAACCTGAACTGAATTTTCTGCCTTTTCTTTTAGTTTTTTGTTTTTTCTTTGTTTTTTTTCTTTTCTTTTTTTTTCTCCTTATTTGCTTCTTTGGACACCAATAAGCTTCATTTTCTGTTTAGTGCCAGTTGCCCACAATATGGGTTCAAGAGCCTGATGAATTTAGAATTTTTATTTTTTAAATGATAATTGATTTGGAGCTTTTTACAGAGCTGGGAGCCAATTGCATTGCAAATTGTGTTTAACAAATTATTCATTAAACTTTGAGTTAATTTTCTCTTTGCTCGAAAGGTCATGTTCTCTAATGACCTTTTTAAAAATATGGGATGCCAAAGAATGAATTTTCATCCCGCTCATGTAGACAAAATGGATATGAAGAAAGGACCAACAGTCAGCCAGATGAGATCCAAATGTCCCAGCCTCTGTGTTTTGTCCCCGTCTCTAACGACCTCTAGGTATGACTTGGCTATGTCACTGATAAGTATGCATGCAAACTCCTACTCATCTCTGAATGTTCTAACACCTTCATTAGTTATTAATTAATTAATTTGTAATTTGTCTTTTCTTAGTACTGTGTGTTCTTGCCATGAGGTGAGAGATTTTTTTTTTTTTTTTTTTTTTTTTTTTAATAAATTTTCTTCCTTTTTGCATGAATTATGTCCTAGAAGACATGGGTAAACTGCCTCTGGTCGATGGATTAAACGAAGCCAGCGATAAAGAACTCTGACTCAGTTGGACATAAAGTCTAGTTTTTCAGGTTTTATGAAAGTAGTTTTTTGCTTTTGTTTGGTTTTGTGAGAAATAAATCTGCCATATTTTAAAAAGCAGAAATTCTAAGCAAGATATATATATATATTTTTTTTTTTAAAACCCATTTTTGTCTTAATAAAATGGGACTAGCAGCCACATTATGTGGGTCATTTTGTGTTGCCTTTTTTGACTTCGGTTAAAAGTTTCCTGCTTTTCTTTAGGCTAAGATTTGACTGTAGGATTGTTTTGATTCATCCTGACAATAATCATTTCATCAATATATGCTCGAAAACAGCTGTTAACAGCTGTCCTCCTCCTTGTGGACTTCGTATTTGACCGTAATGTTTAGGTTCACTGCATAATTTAAGGTTTGTCCAGCAGCAGAACATAAGAGGTGTCTTGCGCACTAACTTCTTTGCTTGTGAGCAGCTAGAAAGCAGAACGAATCCTTTACGCAGCTGTCAAGAATATTTGTCTTGGTGTGGAGTCAGAGGTTGTTCAAAATGTTGTCCAAATAAATTTTCAGATTTTGTTTTGCTTTTCGAAGAGGGTTGGTTTTTTTTTTTTTTTTTCCCTCCCCCTCTTTCTCTCCTCTTCTCGCTCCTACTCCTTGGACTCTTTTGCTGGAGTGTTGATATTGTTTGTTGACCTGCCTTTCAACAAAAATGATTGTCCAGCAAAATATATATATTTTTTTTTTTGTCTCATAAAATGTGTTTAGCGTGGCGATGCAACTGGAACGGATGTTTGTAAATGAGGCAATAATTGCCATAAAATTGGTTCTTAGATGAAATCGTCTGACTTTATTACAAAAATAATAAAACGTCCAGTTTCCTTCTGGGGTCAACCCCAATTTCACCATTTTTCCATTGTATTTACAAACTGCTCATCTGGGTTTTTTAAATTTGCCTTTTATCTTAGCATTAGGTGCTACATATAGATGTTGGAAGAGCCGAAACGACATTTATTTTGGTCCCATGTGTGCTCTAGAGATACACAAAATGCTCTTCTAGGGGAGCATTGTTATTCCCACAAAAAGTGATGTTCATCACCAGAAGTGATGTTTTGCTTTCAGGATTAATGGATTTTGACCCAGTTTATTATTACCTCTTTTTTTTTTTTTTCTTTTTCTTCTTTTCTTTCATGAAGTAGATAATAACTGTTGATGCAATTTTTAATTATGGAACCCTCCTGTCCACAATACTGTTTCACAAGTAGTTTTACTGTAATGTTTGAAATGTTCCTCTTCCTTTTAATGGGTGCCAACAGCTGATTTCTGAAATGTATCATTTATACCTGGATCGTATTTTAACAACCTTTGTATAGTTGTGATAATGAGAGGTGCATATTTTGTAAATTGTGCTTCATTTCATTTGTGTCTACATGAATGTTGCTTTAACGGAGTTTCGCTCCGCTCTCTGTATGTGAACAGCGAGTGTGACTGGGGTCCAGGTTTAGGGAAGTGAATGAATGACCACTTTACATCATACCTGTGGTGGGCAGTGTAGAGTGGTGATCTAATCTCAAATGAGTCTATTTTGCCATAAATCTCACCACTCCTATTTAATGTGTAATAAAGAACAAAGTAAAGAGGAACCCAACTATTTTTTTTTTCTGTTTCCTTCATAACTTTTTTTTTTCCCTCCTCAATTTGAATGAGCTGATTTGTTTGGGGTTTTTTTTTTTTTTTTTTCCCCCCCATCACAGCACAACAAACTGATGGAGAACAGGGGAACGTAATTGAAGTACTGACACAAATGTGCAGTGATTAAAAATAGGATGCATGTTCATTCTTTTTCTTCTGATATTTGAAGACTTTGCCGTTCTTCCCAGCAGATGGCACTGTTCACTCAGTTTGAAAAGTATTACAGATGACAAAGAGCAGCTCTGCGAAGGGGCATTTCTCCATCTGCTCGCACTTGCTTTAGAGTCAGCCGTGTTTTACCCTGTACATTAAATATACTCAAGTCACAGCACAAATATTTACTTTTATTGTTTTTGAAAAGCATGGATGGGCATTTTTGACAAGAATTAACCTCATGTACTGTCATCACGTTCATTGCTTGCATGAAGGAAGTTGATATATTTTTATATATATATAAACAAAAACGTGCCATTACAGTTTCATTAGGCCATGATGCACAGTTCTAACAAAGCAAAAGCTCCACACTTGAGGTTTTATTTAGGAGTCAGTCTAGAGACCTGATTTGATAAGAAAGCTCAGCTTTAAATATACACACGATCACATTTGTCTTGTATCCTTTCTTTGAAATAGCTTAATCTTATTTTCCAGGTTTAACATAATGAGCTCTTAATGTTATTTCATCTGAATGAAACCGGTTCAGTCCAGGCACCTTGACAAGAATCTAATTTAAACTGTAATTACGTTTGCAAAGTCCAAACAGTTGGTTATAACCAATTTTAGCTCATTAAATATGCTAAATCTAAGTATTAAGAATTTGCATTGAATGGTGAATACATTTTCTATTTTTCTGAATGGGACAACATCCATTGTCTCTTATGGCTCTAAAGTTATATATGTTTATAGTATTCATATTGTTACATACAGATCCAAGTTTTTATACAGTGAAAAGCTGAGAGAATAGTGATGTTAAAACATGCACAGCTATTAATCAAAGAGAGCAGTCAGTCTACTTTAAAAATATTTTAATATCTGGTCCTGTCCTGTGTCCACATGTGACCTTAGATCAGATCTGTTTCTTTCAGTCAACATTAGCGTTTCATTTACTCTTCTTCATTTGTACTTTTATGCTCCACCCCTCTAATTCTGACTAGATTTAAATGTATTTTTTAAAAGCATCCAAATCTTATTTACAGCTGTTCAGTACTGACACAGAAAACCGCTCCAGAGGTAATCCTTAACTTTGAATGAGAAACCAAGGGTGCTTTTCAGTGTAGCATCAGAATACTAATACCAGGCTTTAAACTTGAAAGAAACTGTTCTCTTTTATATTAACGTGCAAATTTTTGGCTTTCACTTTTTGCATGTCTTTGGAGCTTTGCCCATGGCATGTTTTTGTTCAATTCGTGTGTTTTTCTCTCAAAAGCAAAATGCTGAACATCTTCCTGTTACATTCTGACCTTTCTTTCAATCAAAACAACACTCAGGGTTATTGA
The DNA here is from genome assembly GCF_001858045.2 of Oreochromis niloticus. NCBI lineage: Eukaryota > Metazoa > Chordata > Actinopteri > Cichliformes > Cichlidae > Oreochromis > Oreochromis niloticus. The sequence continues at coordinate 57,142,615 of NC_031972.2, read as the reverse complement.
AATATATACATACAGAGACTAATGGATAATAATGTAGAAAACATGCAGCTGTTTTGGTCATTTTGTACTCTACAATCTTCCTCCTAAACTCTAGAGTATTTTCATTACTGTACCTTAGTGCTGTCTGTTTTATCTCCTTTCCTTTTAAGCCAGCTATCTTCTGATTGGCTGTCTCAGTGACATCACAAAGACCCAAAAGTAGAGGAAAAATGATCCGAAACAGACTGTTTGGAGAAGTCTGAAACCTGGTCTTGGGACTCACAGGAATTCCTTGTACTTGCTTATCTTATACAAGCATTGTACTGCTTTATATAGCACTCAAGTCAAGACAACTGCAGTACTTTGAAAGTAATAATGACTCACTGGCTGCTTTGTTAGGCACACCTGTTCACCTGCTCGTTAATGGAAATATCTTATCAGCACATGGCAGCAACTCAAAGGCATGAAGACATTGCCAAGACGACCTGCTGAAGTTCAAACTCAGCATCAGAATGGGGAGCAAAGGTGATTTAAGTGACTCTAAACGTGGCATAACTGTTGGAGCCAGACGGGCTGGTCTTCTCTAGGATTTATGGAATGTACCTGCGACAGTTACAGAATTTCCCGATCTAGATATTGTGAAAGATTATCCCTCCTTATTGTGGCAGAGACCGACATGGTCTCTCCGACATGGTGGCATTTGCCCTTACCATTGGTTTTAACTCCATGTAGAAAACAGTGCAGAAGGCTGTTTTTAAATCTTATTGGCTGGGTACTGTTTTGAGCACGTGTTTAAAAATTAATGATTCAAATCAAGTACAGATAAATTCAGCTTTATTTACCCACACCTTAAATGCTGTAATCATAATTTCCAAATTAGACATTTCTGCCATTGGCAGTATATGCCTTGTGATTTTGACATACCGCATCCACGCAAGGAGTTTTAGATGTCAGGATGCTGCTGCATTTGCATAGTTTTATAGAAAGTCCCTTCCTACCAGCCCTTATTTACTGCTACAGTGACAGAAGTTGTCCTCTGGCTTCAACACGCAGGATTGTGTGTTGGAAAACGTGCTTGTTTAGTTATATTCTGTGAAGGGGGATGTCATGTAGCATCAAAGATGAGATATTTTCCCTTGCAGATTTCCAAGAAATAAATGCCAGCTAGATCATGCCCAGAGACAGTATACAAGCTTCAAAAGGACAGGCCTGTGTATGTGTCATATGCCGACAATGCTGGGGTAATTGGCTGCAAAACAATGCTTGGTGTCGAGGCAACCTGTATAGATATATCCTGCTCTGTATTACAGTCTATTAGCAAAAACTGTTTGTGACACTAAAGTTGTAATTATCATTTATGAATTCTTTTTATGCTCTTAACCAATTATAAATGAAAAATAAACAAGCGGCTTAAGCTGTTTTTGTTTGAGTAGCCTATTTGATTGCTCGGTTTTCCTTTGTAATTATTCTGCATTGGATATGCCAAATAGCTTGTTTCAAAGGAAGTTAAGTTGTTTTCAAACTGTTGCTGTGAACAATAAACTATGTTACCATATTGTGACAAGCTCCATTACTCTGTCTTCCTAAACAATGGGGCTACGGTGCCTGCCACATACCAGCCAAGAGTGAAAAAGAGAGGAGATCTAATGAATTATGCAGAGAGAGCTTTCTCTCAGCCTGACAGTCTGAAACCAGCCTGGAGAAAATTGTAAGAGAAGTACGAGTCAGTTCAGCCATCACAAATCCCCCTCCCCTTCCCCCCAGGGACTGTCAAGGCCAAGGCCTGTCAGTCAAGCACCGTCTTCCTAAACTGTAATCTGGGGACAGCACTGAGAAGCCTGCAGGTCCGATAAAGCGCCGAAAAGATGCCCCAGAAACCAATCCACGATTCTCCCGGCTCTCGTCAGCGAGAAGGTTGGGCTGGAAAAAGACACAGCAAATGTTCTTAAATTGCTAACATCAAGCTTCAGACTGGGTCCACACGCAAACCACACAGCCCAAAGCTGGCAATTTCATCTGCCCGCTTGCCATGTGCAGGAGAAAGCTCGGTCGCAATCACTACTCCTGACCCCCGCGAGCGTGCGAAGAAGGGTGAATTCACAATCATCTGACCGTCCAACCCTCTGCCTTGTTAGTGCGGCGAGTAAGAGAATTTTCTTTTTTATTTTAATGAAGTGTGGCTTCCCTCCCTGGTAGGCAGCTGAATGCAGGGCTGCAAGAGCACAGTCTGGTAATGAGAGGCCAGAAGGTTTAGGTGTCTTCACACCGCAGCACATAGAAGAGACTTAATACAGACGTGTTTTCAGCAGCTCAGGAGGAAGCGGAGAGCTGGATGAATATTCATGGAGCGGTGATGAATTGTGTTGCCTACAGCATCGTGCCACTTTGAAAGCCCTCATGCTGCTTCTTTTATCACAGAAGGTCCTTGGCACTGAACCTCATGGGCCACAGCACAGCGCTTCAGCATCCAACTACCAATTATCATCTGAGATCATTAACTTGTTATGTTGACACAAACACTGCAATTTCAGATGCCCCTCTATATTCAAATGACCCTATTCATGAGGAGTGGCTGACTGAGTTGATTGGATTTTTTTCTTGCATGCATCGCAATCAGTCAACAAGTGATGTTTGGACACAAAATTAATGAACAGCGTACAATGCTTTGAACTGTGGGCATGCTGTGTTTCAAGATGGATAAACAAGCCTCATAATATCTTACAGAGTATGCATCAGTACCGATTGATGCTATAATGGCACGATGTTGAATGTTTGCTGCTAGAAGTGCACAAAGCATATTCTCCACGTAATGACATCAAGGCACAAGGCAGAAAGATAAAGGGATAGAAGGACAGAGGCGAGAAATGTGGCAGGGTGGAGGGCGTGGGGATTGAGCAGCGTCATGTTCAGCAGCCCCAGACGGGTGATTCATACCAGCTTCATCACTGGCAACAGACAGGACATCCAGGCCTTTATTACTACCATCCATCACCATCACTTCATCAATCTAAGCTCCTGTGAGCCAGCTCTCCAACTAGTCCCCAAACACCCATCCCAACATGCTGCTGGACAGAGATTTACACCCACCCACTAACATCTTCTCCCTCTCACTTTAACACAGACACACAAAACAAAAGAGATGAGCTTCTATGTCAACTTCAGTCACACACACACACACACACACACACACACACACACACACACACACACACACACACACACACACAGAGCAAGACAGAAAGAGAGAGAGTGTGGAAAGGCCATTCTGCATGGTGTGAAGCTGTTTCCCTTAGGGCCTCTGACTGACAGGCTATCTTGCACTGTGAAAGCCACTTACACTTCAGCCACATCATGCCACCTGCTGCTGCTGCTGACCAGAGTGTCAGAGAGGCATATCATAATGGATGTACTACACAGTGGGAGAATCGTTAAATCATTCCCACTGCTCCCACCATTAAGGAAAATGTACAAAAAACTTTCTCATATATATAGTATAAAACACGAACTAGATACTTTTAAAGTCAAAAGTCTAAAGTCTAAATCAACAATGCCTATATCTCAGTACCATCCACCCTGAAGACTTAAAGGAGGTATTAACTGTCTGGCAACTTGTTGACAGCAAAACAGGTGGCCAGAAAATTGATTAACGTGTGGTGAGAAGTAATTAAGCTGTATTCACATGGCTACACTGGCATCACTCTAATCATGCTTGTATCTATTCAATGAGTGAAAGTTCACCATTGATTATCATTGCAGTTTTGTTCTGGTCTCCAACAATCCGTCTTCTTTTAGCTGGTAAATGCTCCATTATGTTCACCAACTTTGTCTCTCTTTCATTTGACTCATACTGTGGGATTTTCGAATTGCTGAATACGGCTTCTAGCTGAGTCTTAATGAAAGCGGTGAATGTTGTGAGACTGAATCAGAACATTAACACTGCAGCCTAGAAAAGCAAACAAAAATAAATTACATTTAAAAATATGCAGAAAGACAAATAAAACGTGAAGAGAACTGCTGAGCAGGTTCTAATTCCTTGAGATTCATCACAGCCAGGAATTTGTCTCCTATTCCACAATCATCTAAAAAATAATATGGTAAAAATATGGATTATAGGCACAAACAAACAAACAAACAAACACAAAAAAGCAAAATCTGGGAAATCTTGCTAAATGTTATCTAGTAAGCATATAAGCCCCCCAAAAGTATTTTTTTGACTTCTAGTTTCCTCCTTGAAGAGACAACTAGCTTAGATTGTTGAGAGCAATCTGAGCTATGCAGCTCTTCTTATTTTTTGTAAACTGTTGATTGTAGGTATTTTATAATTTCCTAAGACAGCTTAGTTCCTTTTTACAAAGGTAACCAAATGTTATTGTTATTGATTGGTGCACAATTAAGTCAATTAAATGGATTTATATGTACTTTTTGAGATAAATGCATTTAACACATACACATTTTTTAAAAGCACATAGTATTTTGCTGTGGTTCACTTGAATGTGGTTCAAAACAAACTGGAGCCTCAAAACTTTCCAAAGAGTTTAACCAACTCTTCCGTGACAGTCAGGCTCAACATAAATTTAACGTAATAAGCTTTAGTTGAATCAAATTGTCCACGTGCCCATGGAAATGCGCCAGTCTGCTACATGCGGCGCGAGAGATGTGTCATTGCTTCTTCGCAAATTGGCAAATTGGCAAAATGATAATGCACAAGATTAGGCTTGAAAAAGAAAGATTTTCTCTCTCTTTATGTTGTTAAAATGTCCCATGATTAGGAATTTGTTTTGTTTGCAGTTTGCACTTTTGCTGGAAAACATTCTCATGAGAATAAATCATTGCTGAATTAGTGTTGCTTTTTACACTTTGGGGAGAGGAATGCTCAGTCCATGAGACTGTGTTTTCAGTTTGTGAAGGGGATTTAAAGGACACAAAGAAAACCAATCACTTTTGTACACTGTGACATATTGATTTATGGCCGCTATTATACACTCCAGTGCCTATTCCGTATATATCTATATACATAGATGGTTGAAATAGTATATGATGTGGCACAGATGGCATCATTAGAGAGTATAATAGCCAGCCTGTGTGAGATACATAAATTTCTTGTCCAGGGAAATATTTCACTTCTTGTAAGGCTATTGATCTGTACCTTGGTACCTTTAATTTATGTGGGAGAAATGTTTTTTTTTCTTGGCTTTTTGAGATGGAGGGTTTTTTCCCCCTTCTTTTTATATAGGATCCAGTACTTGAGCAAGAAACTGGTTTTGGGGGGGGTAACAAAGTTTTTCAGAGCTGTTTACTTGCTTGACCACATGGTGGTAAGTGATGGCAGGGGAGGAAAGGAAGGGAAGGGGCCTAACAGAGGGAGAGATGGGAAGACACTTAATGTAAGTGTCCATCAGCGTAGGGATGTTTGGGCAATGGTGGTTTCCGTGGTGACAAAGCGAACAGCAAATAGACTAAGAAAGAGACATTTTGTGCTTTTTAGGGGCATGATCTGGTTTTACAAATACCTCCTTGAGTGCTTTATTGAGATGCATTCGGTGTTTTGTTCACACTCTGTTAGCATGTGTGTGTGTCTATCTGTGTGTGCGCATGATTTGTGAGAGATCCTTGTGTGCATGCGTGTGGGTTTGTATGCATCAGGATGCAGGATATTACATTCACACCCTCACACGCAGATATAAATAGGCAAGCCAGAATACAGCGGGAAGTGAATAATAATTTGTTTCACTGGCAGCTATTCAAACTTACAGTCTGTCAAAGTAGCGTTATGCAGAGCAAGCAGAATGCACAATCTCCTAGCAAATATTTGGAGAGCACTGCAATAAATTCAATCGGCAACTTATCTTTTGCTTATGCAGGGAGAGATTTATTGTAAGGCAAATTAGAGATCATGACACAAATGATATCGTTTCATCCCTTATCTGCTTTTTCTTTGTGATCACTAGCTGTCCAGTGATCACGTTCGTGTGACAAATGAGTAAAAGTTTTTGACCTGCTTTGCTTATCAGCTACAATGTGTGTGTGCGTGTGTGGGTGCGCGTGTATGTGTGTGTGTGTGTGTGGCAGTGTTATCTCTTTCTCATTCAAGTCATGTCACAGGCCAGACACTCTCTCATTGTCAGGAGAGGCTTTCATCCGCTGACTTCAGATGTGCCTGTCATCCAGTCCAATTATACAGAGAGAAATAGGTATTGTTACACTCTGGGGATTGATTCAAGACAAAATAGAAAAGTGAAGAGAAGACTACACAGTCATCTACGGCCATGCGCCACTTGCTGAGAGTCACACACACACACACACTCTCTTGCTTGCGCACACAGATTAAAAATCACATGGACGAACAGCTTCAATATCTCAGTGATAACAAATCCTTACAAGGTAACACGGCCCCACTTCTGCCTACAGTGGAAAGTGTCTGGCAGGTAGGTTACAGTAATTTGAAATGGTGATGGATCGAGTGGTGCACCTTCGCCTCAGCCTCGCTGTCAGGGTGATAGACCTTCTTTTTATGGAGATAACTGCGGGTTGATGGAGCAGCTGAGCAATGCTGGGCTTATGACGACTTCAACCTGCTGCTGGGATCAGTTCAGAGCCACTCAGGCATCAGTCAACACCGCTGTCATCGCACCACTTTCTGCATTTTCCTTTCCGCTCTTTTGGTTCTTCCCTTCTCTCTCATACAAAACCAGAATGGATGTCAAGAACCACCACTTACCTCCAGCCACTCATGGGGAACGGCTTCAGTTTATGTAATACCACCCTGCCATTGCACTTATATGATGCTCTACTGCCATGTTAGTAATCATTGAGCATTCAGAAACTTTAGAGAGCAGCTACAGTGGTTAAAATTGTGGAGATATTGTGTGAATGCCAGTTCTCGAAAAGTTTGCAGCCACACTTTCAAACCTCGTGCTGCATTCTCAGAATGGGAAATGGCTAAGAAGCTGATGAGTAGTTGAGGCTTGCTTATATGATCCATTTACCTCTTCCATCATTGCATTAAGTTTGTCACATGTATCCTTGTTTATACACAAGAGTTATGACAGCTCAAGATGGCAGACGTCTCAGTTTAGACAATCCCCTTATGTGTAGTCAACCCTGCGTCTCAGCCGAGCCTCCAGTGTCCTCGCTCCTGAATCAGATTCACTGATGTGGAACGCAGTTGGCTGAGATGCTGGAGGGCATGGGGAGAAGGGATTTGCTCCTTGGCTAAGTCTTTTTTTGTGCAGATTTCTGGAGCCACAAGAGGAGATTTAAATTTATATATCTATATATCTACACATACACATCCACACATCTGTTTTCCTGCCATCAATCTCCCATACCCACCTAGGTTGTTTTGAAAGTGATAAATTTAGCCATTTAATATCCATAATTAATAATTTATTATACGCAACGCGCCACAGATTTAGATTAGGTAGTATTTTATCCAGGTAATAGTTGTATCCTTCAAGGTCATTCTGAATGTTTGTCATTATTCTTTCTGAGTTATTTCAATGAAGCTTTTCAGCAACCTGCCTTTGATGTAACTAAATGCCACTATGATTAGAAAATAAAAGACACACTTTAAAAAAAAAAAAGGACCCTGATTCTGTTTACCGTTTTTCTGTGTATGCATATGTGATGATAGAGCATATAGTTACACATATCTCCAGAACTGGAACACCATATCTGAGTATAAATGTGGTTTTAAAAATGTCTGAAAGGCGAAACGTTAAGCAGAACAAAAAGACTGGGGGGGTTATTTCAGCAAGAAAATAGGAGTGAAACTGTATTAATTTTAGTAGTTTTTTTGGTGTATTTTTAAAAGAACTGGCAGCCCTCCACATGGAGCATTTAGCACAGTATGTAATGTCTCGAAACTCCCCATAGAAAGATTCTGAGGAATCAGCATGTGCTATTGTTGGTATCACACGTAAAGTAACAACAGTTATATTTTGGTTGAGCTGTTGCAAAGCAACTAGTCAAAAGTTGGCCGATGAAACATCAACAAAGGAAACTCTCCCCGATGTACAAAACTGGCTGTGTGGACTTTTTTTGTTGTGAATAAATGTAAGTGAACCAAGTTATCTTGCTGTCATCCCCCTCCTCTCTCCCTCCCTACGCCTGTCTTTCTCCTCTCTGTGTGTCTCTGAAATACACACACATACTCTCTCGCACAAAGGAGGGAAAGTGTCACTATGGAAACAAGGAGGCGAGATTCTAAAAGCTACCTCTTGAGACGAGAGTTAAGACAACAAAAAGGAGTCCACTGTGTGAGTGGCAGAAAAGCAACAATATACACAGCAGCTATACCTCTCCTTCCTGTGAATGTCCTCATCAAGTTGCTTTGCCAGCCCTTTTATCTTTATCCCTCTGGGGTTTTTTTGTTTTGTTTTTTTACCTTTACCAGACTGTGCAGGTTCGTATACTCACACGTTCATGTATTTTCAGTATACTCTTCTGCATGTCTGAGCCCAGCGCTGTGCCTGCAGTTAAATGCATGTGGCTCTGAGGACAATATGTGTGTGTGGCTTGGGGTGTAATATGCACCACACATTTCTTTAATAGGGCTAATCCATTTTAATCCCACCTGCCACAGTTACCTTACAATGATGAATGTAAGCCTAAATGAGTTGAGACGCAGAGAAATGCCCGCGGGAGACAGAGGAGGAGGCTGGGAGGTAGATTTAAGTCTCTATGTGTGTGTGTGTCTGTGTTTGTTGCTGTGTACACATGCGCTCTTATCTGTGTGTGTCTGCGTGTGTGAGTCCGTGCATGTGCATTTATTAAGGTTTCTGCAGTGGCTGAAAGAGGTTTTTCCTCCTTGCTCGGTTGAAGGCTATTTTCTGTGGGTCTGCAGGGTCACTGCTGTCCTTAGTGATGTCTCCTTCAAGAGTAATCAGCACCATGGACAGCAACACCGATCTCCACCATCACAGGCACCACAGCAGGCATCCATCTCAATAGACTCAAAAAGGCTTCCTGTGCTTAGCTCCTTTCCATTTTCATTTTCTGCTGATGTGAAAGAATTGGATAGGTGAAAGTGGGCTGCACATTAAGCTTCAGCCTTGATGTACACCTTCAGCCCTCGGTCTATAACAGGAATGGAAAGCACATGCAGGGGGTGATAGAGGAAGAGGCGAAGCTAACTGTGAAAGACCTGCAGGCAATCACATCTATTAATAAAATCTCTAATGTAAAACTCCTTGTGGATGAGTTCCTTCTGTGATGGCAGATTCACACACCTACGAGGAGCAATATGCAGCACAAGTCCAAGGTGTTGTTACTGGTATGGTCTTACTTGAGCACATGTTACTGTACAGTTTTGTGTTACTCACCTGTGGTGGCTTTGAAAAATAGCAGCAATTTTAGGAAGTAAAAAATAGATGAGAAAAGATAAAAAAGAGGAGCATGGGGAGGGAGAAATAGGAGGAGTATACTACTGTACAGAGTGAGCGGCTGAGTTAGGGTGTGTGTGTGTGTGTGTGTGTGTGAAAGAGAGAGAGAGAGAGAGAGGGATAGGGAGAGCCATGAAACACACATACACACACACATACACACACACACAGAGGGTGCAGATAGCGGGAGGGGAAAACCTCCTCTCTGAAAGGGATGATGTCAGTCTCTGCAGCTGAGCCCCGGTCCCCGACTCGAAAGGGTGAAGACTGTCCTCCAGTACAAGACTACCAGCCATAACAACATCCACAAAGAGGGAGGAAAGGGGTGAGAACTGAGAAGAAAAACAGGGGGAGTCTGGTGGATGATCCTCATGCAGGTACGTATGCCACATTAGCATCCATCTATGAGTTCATTCATTAGTGTCTTTTGTTGCGTGCTGCCTGCCATTATGCTTTAGATTGCTGCCAGCAACTCACTTGTTCAAAGTAATTATCATGTTTTCACAACGTGTCACAGCGAACGAGTGTGTGCACCCAGTGTACACTTCTCCATCCCGGTCTAAGCCCGTGTGAATTTGTGTGGGTGTGTATATTTTAGCGGGGGTGTGGAAGGAGAGTGCTCGAATAAGAGGTGCATGCACACACACACACGCACCCGCGCGCATTAGTGGAAAGTTTTTAATGAAGAGGAAACTGCTGTATCCAGTCTTTGGAGGAGAAAAGCGGCTTCAATTATTCAAATCCAAATCAGATGCAGGATCCCCAGAGCAGAGGGCATGACAGAGATTTGAGATTAGAGTGTAGGGATTTTGTGCAAAGATAACTTATCTACACAGAGCGGGGGGGAAATGCTCTTTTGTCTGTTGCGTCATTGTTATAGAGCTCTTCCTCTGTCTGCATCAGAGATTTGCCAGGTTAAAGCAATGCCTTCTGGGATGCTGGTGGTCAAACAGGTGACATAGCAGTGGTGAGTCATCCTGTAACATCTGTCACTGACACCTCTGTCTCCCACTTTAGATTACAGTTTCTCTGATCCACAAGGCGAATGTCATTGCTACCCATCACACAAGTTAAGCCAGTTTATAGAGTATGTTGTTTATTATACAAGGAAAATTGATTTTTTGTGGCAGATATTAGTTATAAATGTCACAGGCAGCCAGACAACAATGCATGCAGGGTCACATTCAATAGGCAACGAGACAAGATGACACTGACAAAGCACAAAATGTGTCTTTGTGTTGGAGAATTCAGCACCACTAGAGGTTGTGTGTGTTATTTCTGTTTTCTGTCTAATGAACTCACCGGCCTTTGGAAAAAAAAAAAAAAAGAACAGGTCACAGACACATATCACCAGCAACCATCCATTTACATTCTCAGGCTGTTGGCATGTCACTCAATTAGTCACAGCGTGGATTACACTCCACGAGGCGCTTGGGGAGAGAATCACAGTGGAAATCCAATTTTGTGCCACATCAAATGTCAGGATAGATCCTTCAGATTCTCTGTGATATCCACAGAAACAGCAGGGGCAAAGCTGGGAGAGCACGCTGTGGAGGTGGAGGAGGGGGGAAGGGATGAAGGTTTTAGCACAGGAGAAAGGGAACGAGGGTGAAGAATGTCTTGGAGGTACGTGAGGAAACCCTACTGGCCGTCAGGTCCAGCCTTGTATGCAACAATGGGTCGCTCTTACTGTAAGCTTCTCCAAACTCAGAATCGGAAAATCCATCTTCATAAGCCAATTGCAATTTTGAAATGTTGTTCGATGTATATATCACGACACAGGTATTTATTTCTTGTTGTTTAACTCTGACCCAGCACCGATTATCTGCTGGATTTTTCTCAAGTCTGTCAACAGCTTAAAGAATGAATCAGTACAAAAGAGGTATAAATAGAAATGAGAAAATTATATAAAATTCAACTAAACTCATTATGATGTCTGTCTGCATTAAACTTTCTTTGACATGAGCTGTGTGTTTGTTTGCTGAGGCCAGCTGCTCTGGAGACACCTGCTGTTGGCTGCAGCTTTCCAGTGGCTGCAGACACACATCGACAGGCTTTCATTTGTTTGCATAGCGCCTACAGTGCAACCCCATTTATTTCTGTAAACCTGGAACATCAAACAGGTACTTTTAGCTATTGTGTGCAGCCTGTTTCCTCTCTGGCTCTGACTGCAGTGACAAATGTTTGAGTTGATAAAGCCTCTGTTGGCAGTAAGCGGCCAGGACTTCATGGTGAGAGGCCATTAATTAGGAAATCTGAAGTGTGCCTGGCATCACTTTAATGTTTCATTTTCCTATATTACCTTTTACCCACTGAGATATATTTTTATCTGCTCATTTGCTCCGTAATTCATTTTGATGTTACTGCTGCCCTAGTTCATTTGACTTCTATTTCAGGTTCCAGTGTTGTGGGAGATTCCTTGCATAGATTTGTCGCTCCTGTTTAAAAAAGGAAAGGGGATAGAGATTGTTTTGATGTCTGTCAGGAAAAATTTGACTGATCATTTGACTTCAAAGATTTCTCTTCCCCCTTTTTTTTTACGTCAAGGCAATGTGCCTGCGTTGAGTTATTTGTACACCTTCTTCCTGCTGAACAAAAATGATTTCAGATACAATCCTCATGGAAATTCATCACAATCTCCCTCATGTGTGTGCCGGGAGGGATGCTCAGTCATTCCCTCCCTTTCATGGAGCGAATTCCTGCCTATCCATCTATCCATTTATCTCTCCGTGATGGCTGAAAGTGAAAATTCCCAACACAGGCGACCTGAGTGGCCCCTCAGCCTGTGTGTCATTACTGCTGACCAGTAGCCCATCTCTATCTGCCCCTGATCTCATGACCTCCCCTTGAGGCTGCCAACACTAACCTCCACAGTAAGGGAGGAGGGAGCAAAGGGTGAGGCGAGATAGTGGGATAGAATGAGAGGGTGATAGAAAGGAAGGAAAAAACAAGGAAGGAGAGTGGGTGGAAAGGTGTGCAGGCAGGCAGCAGGGATAGATGGAAAAAAATGTGGAAGCTGCAAAGAGATGGGGTGAAATGTAAAAAACAGAGGAATGTATGAAAAATCAGGTGAATGACTAAGATAAAGGGTGAAAGGAGGAGATGGGGAGAGGCAGAGGCAAAAATGAGGGGGGGGGGGGGGGGGTGAGACACTGAATTGGAAATTGATGATAAAGAGAGCAGAAAAGCGAGAGAAAAGGAAGAGCAGGAAAATGAGGGTGGTGGCAGAGAAAAAAATGGAGGAAAGAAAGTCGGAGATCAGATGAGGCAGGGGTGGGAGACTCAGATATGGAGTGAGAGGAGATGCTATTTCAAGACCGTACTTACTGATAATGTCACTCTACTTCAAAGTGCAAAGCGTTCCTGTCATGCTCCTGCATGACTGTGCCTCTGGAGAATTTCCTTATAGATCAGATGATAAAAGGATGCATGGCAGTAGGGTGTGTGGGGCTCATACTTGCTATGTGTGACACTTTGTGGGCTAAACTGTGACAGAATCTGCTGAGGTCTCTACTTCTGTCTTAATCAACAACAGTTTCTGACTGGGGGCGGGGGGGTTGAAGGAGACTCACTGATGCAGAGAAACCAAGCTCAGCATGAGATTCAGGTAAAATCCAGATGCAGTCAAGGACAAAACATCAGCCACTAATTAGCGTATAAATTACCAGTGGAGCTCAGAAGGATAATAAATCTGAAATGTAAACACTTAAATGGCAAACTTCGTATATACGTACAAACACATAACTGTAATTCGGCTTCTATTATAATTGCTCTGTTTGACATGTTAATCACCGCACAGGCATTTCACTGACACAATTTGATGGCTTAGACGTCACTGAAGTCATCAGTGATGCAGCCTTCAGGCACCACACTCATGCCTGAGTCCCTGAGTTGCAAGGATTCCTGCAGTGCAATAAATTTACTCCCAGTCCAGATCATGCATTAATTAGATCTGTAACTAGATTTCACTTCATAACAGTTACACTAAGAACTGTGTTGTTTTTGAATACTGTTAAAATCTTCATGAACCACGCACCCTATAGTTATTGTGACAATCAAGGTCTTTCAATATTTAAGCATTTTAAATGATTAATCTGTGAGGCTAAACCAAAGCACATTGTGATCCTCAGCAACTCTTTTCTTTTTTAATTAATCTTGATACGTCTGCCAATGAGTCAGTGGCATTCTTTTACTACACACACATACACACACACATACACACTCACATCAACAGATGGTCATCCATCCTCCCACGAAGGTTTTTCATTTATTTTTTGCTGTGGATCTACTAATGGGTGGGAATTTAATTATTGTTTAGAATAAGAAAAAAGCAACTCTAGAAAAACCACAAAATATTTTATGCTTCAGTGAGCTGCTTTAATAATCCAACCGAGTCATTGCTATACATCATTAAATATTAAACAGAAAGTTATTCTGTGGGTTATCAGGAAGTATTTAGCAAATGCTGAGCAAAAGATTGACGATTGGGTTTTAAATACATAGATAGACAGCTGAGGATAAACATCAGGGGAGACAGTCTTCACTTTTTGACACTGAAAAGGCAAACTAGAGTCTTACTAATTATTGACTGAAGGATTAAAAATGACTATCCACTGATGCAGTGACATTTATGATGGGTTTCATTACTTCATAACCAAAAACTGCTAATACCTAGGTCCAGAAATAATTTAAATGCCAAATCCTTCATTTTACATCACTGGTAACGTTAGACCATTTCTGATTATGCATTGTGTATCTAAAATGTTTAGGGGTATTGGAAAAGCCTCTTAAGCATTAGACTCTCAGGTCTATACGCAGGATGATTTAACTGGGATGCTTCTGAACACTGCTTCATTTTTGTAAGAGTTTTCATTTCAGCATTCAGCCTTCATGACGTCTCCTCGACTGCTTCAAGGAAACAGCCTTGAATTTCTGTCTTTAACGTGCTTATTTTGACTTTTACAGTACTGTAACAAAGGTCAGGATATAGCACACGTGCCGGCACACGTTCATGTGTCTGGATCGCTGCTTCTGCTGGAGCAGAATAGAGAGGCTGACAGGGACCGAGGCCTATAATTCCCTCCCAGTTATGCCTGCTTTATTTTCAGTTGTCATCAGTGAGTCCAAAAATATGGTGTTTGCGTCTGCTGCCAAACCAGTATTCACACAAATATAATTGGAGAAGTTATTTCAACGACACTGTGGCTCTGTTTCCACCACACTCCCTCTGAATCAACACATGGGCCGATGGGTGCTTACAGTGTTTACAGAAAACACCAGTGTGTTCGTACCACAAGTGAGATCTTTGATTTTGAAGAAAAAGCAGCCACATATGTAGAAATCGGCTTATATCATCAACACAGACTAATAGTTTAAACCGTCCTGTACAGTGTGCTGATGATTGCTGTTAAATGTTGTCTTGTAATGCAGACATCCATTTCAGTCAGCCAACTGTTATTATTGAATCCTGTTTTTTAATCTTTTATTTATTTTTTTTCCTCAAGAACCAAATCCTGAGCTTGAACCAAAGAAAGACTTGATTTTTTCTGACTATCCTCTTTTCTTCTTGCTCTTTCCCCCTCAGGTAAAAAGGGAAAAATGCGAGGACCCCCCCTCCTTGTATTCTCTGTGTGTATGCCACTGTGTAATATGGCTTTTTATTCCTATGTGATGATGAAAAGTGTTCATGTAGGAACAGAAGCCATTTTACACGTGGTGATAGAGCAGCATGACGGAAGCATGACACAAGCGGGAGCTCCTCGCTGCCTGCTTGACAGTGCTCACAGAGACCAACAACATATGGTTGGATAAATGCAACTGTCTTCTTGCTGAATATTTCCCTGTAGTAAAGATACATTTATGCTCATCTCTCTGATGAAAAGTGAGCTCAGCGAAGTGCTGATTTGAAGACAAAAATATGGCGTCAGAGTTTGTTGTGTGTGTGCACCTGTTTTTGCCTCCAGGCACACGCACCTTCCACTGCTTCCAGTGTTTGAAGCATGCGGTGACAGCTGCAGTCCGCAGGGATGGAAGTAGGAACATTTGCAAAACATGTCATGAACAAAAGAAGAAAAGAGCAAGGAGAGACCTGTACAGATCTTTAATAACCAACTATAAAACAGGCACTTGGTGAGCCACTTTACAACTTGCAAGAGACACTGCATTTCCCTTTCTTCTCATTCGTATTCATTTTGCACATTTTTAAAATAAAACTTTTACACCACACATTCATCTACCTACAATATAATACAATGCAAGATACATACAGTATAAACAAGATAAAGCACCTTTGTTGTCCTAGTAAATACTATTAAGAATTAAACACTTGGAGTTACAGACACAGATGATTGAGTTCGTAATTTGTGTGTGGTATTTTCAGTGCATGGGAAGAACTCCAAATACAGGTCTTGGGACTTTGATGTCCTTGTATGCACCTGAGTTTATACAATGGAAGCTTTTCCTAATTTTGTTTTCTGTCAGCCTACATGTGATTTACTTGGATGGTTTACACAGTATCAATAAAATACAGAGAGCTAGTCAAAACAGTCTGATGTACGTTTGTAACTGCAACTGCTACAGATCTCATGTTCCCTTCCGAGGACATTGGCATTCACATTACAACAAAAAACACAATGTAGCACCACGTAATGTTTATACAAAGGCTAATACGATGAATGTCAATGCAGTACAGTAAGGTAAAAAAAAAAATACAAAATGACTATGTAGGAAGTATTTATGAAAGGTGCACAGACAATAGTCCATGTCAGTTCTGATGTCATTTGGTCCTTTAGTAGAAAACATAAAAAAATCTTTTTATGAATGCAACATGAACATGCATTTCTAAAAACAAAATATTTTACTGTATTTTCAAGTATTCTTTTTTCTCTCCTTTAGGTAAATGAAATATATTCTCTTAAAAAAAGTTCAATGATTTCTCCAACTAGCATATTTAATTTTTGACCCAATATTCATATCTGCCATTCATCCTCACATTTATGTAATAAAAACACATGTACAAAGAAGAAATAAAGTGACTATGTAAGTATTTAAAGATAGCATTTCACAGAAAAGAGCTGTGCAATCTCATTCACCATAATGAATTGTCTTAAACATTTATACCTGTGAACATTTACAGTCTATTATTCACAGATCCCTCACACCCCCCTTAGTTAATAGATTCTGATGTGTCCTTCCTTAAAGGAATCTTAAAGCTAGTGAGTTTTTGGCCAAACAGCTGGCTGAGGAGGTGGTTCTGTGACTCTGCTGTCCGGTAGGAATGGGTCTCCATCGACCTTACCCCTATCTTTGGACGAGATTTATTCAAAGAATTATTAATGGGAACTGAAGACACTTTCGATATGGGGGGATGCAAAGATCTCCCCAGAGGTCCCTTTTTGGTTTTATAGTCCCCGTTCTGAGGGCTCACAAACTCAGCCTTCTTTTGCGTACAGCTATCAAGCAGACTTCGTTTCGACTGCAAGCCCAAACTTACAGTCTTGCACTTGGAAATGATTTTGTTGCTAACAACATCATCCCGTACTGAGGACAACACTGGGTACTCATTCAGTCCATCTGACTTTCTCTGCAGAGATGGATTTGCACACTTGCTGGGACAAAATTTCTTCTTGGGTCTAGAATCAACGCCAAAATTTTCTTGTGTGACTGGAGAGGAAACCCTTTGCAGGCTATGAGGGGATTTCGTGTCCTTTCTCTTCTTCTGTCGTCTCGGGGGTTCCTTGTCCTCATTTGAAGCTGAGGCATTGGGGGAAACCTTGGAGTGAAGGCCTGGTGTTGACTCTGTAGTCTTCGGACTGCTTTTGGTGTTGTCAACGGACTTCTCAAGGGCGGCCTTTTCTTTATTCTGATTGTCATTTTCCTGCTCAGCACCATGAGATAAGATCTGCTGTTTGCTGCTATTACTAGAAGAGTCGGAAATCTGATGCCACTGCTCCTCATCCCCCTGCTGGTCCATCACATCGACAGCTGATTCATCCTTTACAGACTCAGGTGTGTTTAAACTGATTTGATTTTCTATTAAGCTGACTACAGAGTTGTCACTAGGAAGAGGCGAATCAGTTTTTTCTTCCGCTTCTGTAGCGTCACCTTGAACAGAACCTTCCTTAGCTTTAACAATCTCCACCCCCGCACCACTACTCTCTTTAGATGCTGACCAACAGGTTGTTTCTGCTCTAATGTGGACCGACTCATTCTCCTCTTTCACGTTGCATGCTTCAGGAATTGATATTTCATTACCCTCTTTATCAAGATGAGGCGAGGGAGTCGGGTCAATTTCCTCCTTCTTGGGTGTAGCAGACTCAGAAGAATCTATATGAATGCATTTTTCCAACTCTACAAGCAGTTCAGAGTAGTCCTCAGCAATGTCCTCAGTCTTCACACTTGTATTGTTTTTGTCACTGTGGTATTCATTTGTGATGGTCTGTGTGGAGTCGTCTGCCATGGACACAGGGGGTTTGGAAGACTGTGTGTCAGAGTTTTGATTTAAGTGCAGTGAGCTTACACTAGCAATGCCACTGTCTGAGCTGTTTTCTTGCAGACTGTCAGGGAAAATTCTCCTCTTTTTACTCGTAGGCGAAACACATTCATCTTCTTTGGATGCAGACACTCTGACGGGTCTCAAGACGCCTCGGAATTTGAAAATTTTGTTTCCCCCTGACAGGTGCTTTTCCATGTGACGATCAAACTGCTCTTTCTTGGAGAAGGTGTAGTTACAGGTGCTGCAGATGAAGGATTTTTTAATCACATGCATGACATCAGCGCAGAGCTCACAGGTGTAGAGGGTGGTGTGCTTCGATTCCAGCTCATCCACCTCCTCGTGAGCTCTCTTCAGATGATCTTTAAGCTCCTGGGCCTCCTGATAAGAGACGGGGCATTTGTGGCACAGGAAAATCCTTTCCAAATTGTGAACCACTAAATGTCTCTGGAGTTTGAATGGTTTGGGGAATTGTTTTCCGCAGTGGTGGCAGTCTCTTGAGGGGTCTTTGCAGTTGGGATGCATCTCCACGCTTTTAGATGTCTCTGTTTTGTGGAGGACCTCAAGTGGGGTTAAGGTGTTCTTCCCACCTGCTCCGCTGGTGCTTTTAGATTTGTGAAGCTTTGCCTCAGCACCCTCTCCCATTGTGTTGTCTGCAGAAACAGCTTTTTCCTGTTCTTTATTAACTTTGCTGGCCTCTCTGCTCACCTTGCTGGGGCGATGCTGCATTATTGAGGAGATGAAGTTCTTCACTGCTGTCTCTTGCATGAAGCTGCCCGAAATGCCTAGCATGGATCCTTGCGTCTGACCCCTCCTGGCAAACTGTGTGGCATGCTCCCGTAAGTGTTCATTGTACATCCACACATCTGATATCTCCTTCAAACACATTCCACAGGTCCAGATACCTGTCTTGTTCTTTGCGTGCTTCTCCCTCAGATGGTCTCTCAGTTGTTCCCTGGAGCTGAATTTACGCTGGACACACATGTAGCAGGTTGGAGGTGGAGAGGGGTTGTGGGAGAGTTTGTGAAAGTTCAGCTCGCCCAGGGTAAGAAACCAAGTGAAACACACTTTGCACTTGTATTGTTTATCTTTGACTTTCATTCCGCCATCTTGCCGTTTCCTGCCTCGCCGCTCTGCCACTTTGTTGGACTTCTCATCATCTCTAATCTCCACATCAACAGTTGCGATTGCTGGAGGAGCTACTGAGATATCTTTATTAGGATCAAAGAACTGGATTTCTGGAAGCTGAAACGTGGTGTTCATGTTTTGGATGTCAATGCTGTGGAAGGTTTGAACGCCCTCTGGCTCCACAGTGTACGGGGTGGATGCTACTTCTGGTTTACAAGTGTTGGGGTCAGAGGTCACAGATGAGCTGGTATCAAAGGTGGTGAAGGCAGCGGGGCCACTCCATTCAATTGAAGATTTATCAATTGTGCTTTCGAGTGGTTTCAAGAGGCTGCTGCAGAGCTCTTTAATATTGTCATGAACAGCATCCCCCTGATCCCTCTGTTTAACATCTGCCAGCGGTGTGACATCTGCCTTTATTGTGCTGTTGTGGCACATATTCAACATGATGGCATCATCAAGAGAAATTGTCTCATATTCACAGTGCTTTGCGTGATTGTCATTAAAAGTCTGTTCAGCCTGGTTTTCCGCGAATTGATCTTTACTTTGCATGAATGTTTCAGGAGGAAGGAAGTCAGCAGTCACATTTGAATGGGGCGATAGCTTCTGCCTTTTGTTTCTTTTGCTGTACACCCTTGGGCACTTCTTCCTTTTTGCCTCGTCATCTCTGGGGAAGAGCTGTGAGAATGTGGTGTCATCGTCAAATAGGGCCTTCAGATCAGGACTAATACTTGGAGGGCTGAGAGCTGTGGAGTTCAAACAGGAGAGAGGATGTACTTTGTCTGAAGGGCTACTGCTTTTCTCACATTTTATCTCGCCTGCCACATTTCTAAGGATCTCCTGGGCAAGGCTATCTTCTGATCCTTTCAGTTCACACATGTCTTCAACGGGGTGCAGGGTCCTTCTGGTATCATCACATTCTCTGATAACCTCCTTGTCTACAGCTATAGTACTTTCCACATTATTATCCGTACACACTTCCAAATTTGCCATCTCTGTGATACTCGTACGTTTTGTTTCTTCTGTATCAGCAATTTGATTGATCTCCACAGTTTCATTAAGTACATTTGTCTCTTTTGTTGGAGATCGGGCTGTGTTGTCAAAAGCAGGCTCTGAAGCAGCACAGTGAGGGAATTCCTCAGTTCTTTCACTGGTTTTCTCCTGTTCCTCAGAAGATTGGCTGCGCTCTGCGCTGCTTTTGAATTCAGGAGTTATAGCTTGAAGTATGTCTGTTTTTAATATATTCAGAAGCTCATCAGAGAGATGGCTAGGCTTTTTGTTTACCTCACTGTTCTTGTTCTTTCTAGCTTTGTTGTTCTTCTTTGCTTTTACTGACAGCATTGGGCTTTGATAGCCTATTTCATCTACTGCCACTGCACTTGTCTCACTTGCCATTTCCTCCAGGATGGATTCGGTCTCTGCTGCTTTAGATATGAGAGTACTACTTATCTCAGGCAGGCCATCTATTTTTGTTGGGTAACAGGTCTGTGAATCATCTTTATGTTTTTTCTCTGTAGTTTGTGATGCTTCATAAATAAGCGCACTCCCCTGATGGCTTGATGGTGCACTCTGTGGGCCAGTGTGTTTTTCAGCTTTAACCAAATGCTTCATTGCTTTATGCCTCTTTAACCCTGGCACAGTCCTGAAACACATGAAGCAGATTTCACAGAGCACTTTGCCCTGCTGAGCACTGTTCTGTGTCTTTTTCTGTGTCGCATCTTTGTGTATTTGCGTTGTTGAACACTGGCCAGTGTCTATTGTTGGTCGCTTCTCTGAAGGGTCTGATGGAATCAGCATTTGTTCACTTTCACAGATGATGAGTGGCTTAGGAGTGGGCGGACCATCTGAAAAGGTTTTTTTGAGAAGTCTACCGTCCTCAATAGAAGCTTTGTGAGAATTTAAAGTCTCTGTTTCAGCCTTGCTCAGAAGGTCTGCATGCATATGCAAATTCTCAACAGGTTTGAGCACCTCATGGCAAACCTCCAGGTTTGTCTTTACGTTACCAGCTGCAGAATCTGTTCTCTTGCTTTGAGCTGGGAGCCCCAGTGAAAAACATGTGAATTTCATACTCTGCTGTAGCACCAGTGGTTCATCGGATGAATATAGCTTAGCTGCAGGGTTGGAATTCAGTGATGCTCCTGTGTCTGCTTCAGTTTTGCTAAAAATCAGTGCAGGGTTTATACTCAGATCACATGATTCAGAGTCATCACTGGGTCTCAGCACGGTATCCGCGTTCTCTTTAGGCTGACTGGCTGGTGAGACTGGTATGTAATCGTACTGGTTTAGTTGTGGAGGTTCATCTGAGATGCTGTTATAGTTGAGTGGGCTGAGCTTGAAGTCGTACATTAAATCTCTTTTTCCAAGGCTCTCTGACACCACTGGTGGTTCTGCCATAGAGGTTGCTGGAAGTGGAGAGGAGATGGTGGTTTCAGATCTGGGGATTTTACACTCTATCATTCCTAAGTGCAGGTGAGGTGGACTTATTAAAGAGTACTCCATCTCCACGGTTGTGTTTAGCTGCTCACTGTTTGAACTTTTGTTATGGTCTTTGCTTCTTGGGGATTTTGTATTTTGAATGGAGTCTTGATCAATAAATGTATTATCGCATGTATTGTTCGACTTACAAGAATCCTCTTCTGTGTCACATTTCCGCATAGGCGTTTGTTTACAGCTTGATAATAGAGGGCTGACTGATTGAGCAGTCGCTAAAAAGACGCAGTGACTTTCTTCCACTTCATCTCTGCACGGTGAGTTATGCTGACTTGCCATGAAATCAATGGGAAGCTGCTCTTTGATGTCCTGAACATTTAAAATCTCTTCTCGTTTCTGAGCAGACTCAAAGATGAGACCTGTCTGAGTTTTTAATGAGTCATTAAATGGAGTCATTTTGCAGGAATCACCGTTAATGATGCCATCAGACTGTGAAATGATCAACAGATTGCTTTGTCCCTCTATGGATTGGGTGTCATGGAAGGGCGAGCAGCATCTAGAGCTTTCTGTATTGGTTTCCACCAGTAACGGACTGCAGGGCTTGTCTGTGGTGACAATCTCTACGGACATATCAGTTTCACCGTATGTCTGTGTCGAAAGGCCTATTAAATGATCTCGGTTTGATGTTTCAACAGTTATTTTAACAGTTTCACTGTCTGAGCGCTCGACTTTTAATTCATCAGCATGCGATGAACTGTTGTCTTCACGATTACCATGGCTACCAGCTGATTGTTGCTCCGCTGCTGCCTTTGTCACATCTGCCATTTTCTCACTAATATCTGGACTGGGCTCAGCCTGAGCTGGTGACAACAGATGAACACCAGAGTGACCCATAATTCCCTTCACCGCCTCTGCTTCCTCACCCGTGGGTGAATCCTCTCGGCCAACACTACTGTTTTTAAACAGCTGATCTACATTGTCCTCTGCATTACCGTTCCTGCAAGATTCCTCATCCACACATGGCTCATGTGTCACCACACTTGAGCAGTGAGCAGTCTCGGTTAAAGTGCTACTCTTGGAGATATCCTGCTTTGATGCGACTTTACTCTGTGCCTTGTAATCCTTGTTTTCTGTGGGCTCACTTGGCTGCGATGAATTTGGCTGGCTGCCATTGACTCTGGGGTCAGCCTTGCTGGAGAGAGACGACTCTGACTCATTCAGAATGAATTCAATTTCATCCTTCCTCTCATTGATATTTGGAGGTGATAATATATTCTCTTTTTTCATAATTGCTTCCTTTTCCTCATGATCTTCTCTTTCAACTGCATCTGTTGCCTGACATTCAGTTTCTAGATGTTCTTGACTTTTGGGAGAGTTGACATTTGGCGTTTTGTCTACTGATATAAGGGGCTCTTTCTTGAATATAGAGTGTGAAATCACCTCCAGACTTTTCATGAGATTTTCTGTATATCTCTTCTGCTCCAAAATCTCTTCCTTTGTTTCCACAGGAGTGTCTTCTTCAGCACTTCTTTCTTCAGTTTTATGATCAAGGTGGAGCTGTGGGTGTTCAATATGTGAGGCTGCAGAGATTAAATTTGGTGCATGGCCTTCTTTGTCTGAAAATATTTCAAGAGCCCCTGATTCATTGTGAATTGCAGTGTGGGGACTGTGATGTTCACCCATTAGCTCAAATTGGAATGTGCCGTGCCATGAGAGTCCCTGTTCAGTGAAAGGCTCTGAAGGCATCGAAACAGGTACATCTATTGTCGGTACAGAGCATTTAGCATCCAAAGTGAGGCCCTCACTCTCTGACTCATCACCCAGACGTAAAGGTGAAAATTTGCTCATTTGCAGCTGTTTGGGGATGTGCTGATCTAGTATCGATGGCCTTTCCAACTTCGTTGTCTGCAGCTGGTTCTCAAGCTCGTTCACTATTCTCTTTATCTCCAGCTCATCCTCTGATGCACAGCTGTTGAGATTTGCACTGTAGTCAGTTATTTTTTCTGGCAGAGACAAAGGAACGTGATTATAATCTGGCTTCTTTTCATTTGATTTCTCCGAGTTGCTTTTGTACTGGGATATCTCATCTGGTAGAACGGGGCTAACAATGAGATTCCAGTCTCTTTGCTCCAGAAAAGGAGAGAAAGATGACACAAACTCTTCCTTTTTCTCCGATGTGTTTTCTATTGAATGGAAACCCTCTTTTTGTATCGGCATTTCCGAGTAAAGGCCACCGTCAAAGCCTGTGAGGTCCCCAAACATTGATGAGGTGTCAAATGAAAGCGGAGATTTAATGAGTCCTTGCTCCTGGTCCAGGGGGTAAGGCATGAGGTGGAGTGTGTCTTTTTGTATCAGCGGGCTTTGGCTTTCAGTTGGAGACAGGCACACTTCATCCATCAAAGAGCTGCAAAGAGACCCAGGTTTGTGCGTGACTAGGTCATTGGCTAAAGTGATAGCCTCTTTCACCGCACAGACAGTGTCGCTCTGTTTTTCAAACGTGGGAGTGTCTGATAGCTCTGGCTGTGCAGCCAGGGAGCCCTCTCTTCTTTTGCCCTTTGTGTTTCTGTCAATATTGAAATCAGTTTCTTTGGCAGCGGGGGACTGTGAATTAAATGGTAGTGTCTTGTTATCTGTGCCGACACATTGTGTTGGTTCGTCTTTAGGGCAAAGACTGTCTGCTCTCTGCAGAGAGTTTCTGTCTGAAGTAACCGTTGTACTGGGTTCTTTTTTGTGAGACACGGGTTTCTCTCTTGATTTTGCATGAGAGGTTCTGCTTTTTTCCAAGTGCTTTACTGTGTCTTTTGCTTTCTGTGAGGATGCCGCTAGATCAGCAGCTTCAGGATTTGAGTGACATTTCTTTGGATCCTCTGTATTGTCTTTGATATCAGAATGACTGGCTTTGTTGTTGTTATACTTCTTGACAGATTTCGTGAAAGTCAGTGCAAGTGTGCTGGACTCTTTAAATAACTTCTGAGGGGAAGACCTTTCATGGGTTTTCTGCTCTGGAGACTCTTTGTTTTTGTCTGTCTTCTTCTCACAGTCTGAGTCAGTGCGATCAGTGCTTTTGGGGCTGTTGATACTATCACTTGAAACACTCACAGATGTGCTGAGTTCACTGCTTGTGGACGATCTGCTACCCCGCCTCCTGAGCCTCTGGTGAGAGCCGTGCTTGTCGGGCGAGAGAGAAACCTCTTCGCTTTTTTTCATCTCAAAACACTCCTTCGACTCATGCCTCCATGCTGCCTGGTCCCTCTCGCTCTTCGCGCGCCACTTGCACTCTTTAGTGTATGTGTATTTACAGCGACTACTCTGATTCAGTCGGCCTTGGCTTGCTATCTTTACGGGCTCACATTCATCATCTGAGTCTGAGACATAGTCGTATTCTCCAAAGGTAGTGTTCTGCACTGTAGGAGTTAGTCTTTCCATCACCAAGGAAAACTGAAGGTTTTTAGTACCTTTGACATGGAGTTTATGGAGCTTATTTTTCTGTTGAACTATTTTGTGAATCAGTTCTTTGCTCCAGGTGCCCCCTCCAGTGTTTTTCCTCTTGCTCTCTTTCACTGCAGTTCTTGAAGTCGGAGAGGTGGAGGCCTGTGAGGGTGCCGACCCTCGAAGTGCGGAGTTGTCCTGAAAGCTCTTAACGCCGCAGCGTTCCGAAAACTTGCTGGATAAGAGTAACCTCTGTGTCCCCGTGTTTTCGTCCTCGTTCTTGCACAGATTTTTTGCCTCTTTCACTTTGTTGACTTGTTCCCACATCTTCTCCCTGGAGGCAATTCTTGAATTTTTATGAGAGACTTCTTTTTTTATGTTAATTTTCTCATCTTGTTCCAGATTCAGAGAGATTTTCTCAGGGCTCTCTACATCAGAGTCATAAAAATACTTTTCCTGTGTGAAAGACACATCATCAACTGCTTGTTTATTTTTGCTCTCAAAGACCAGGGATTCTTTCATTTTCAGAGATTGTTTGTTTGACGATGTTTTGACAGTGGTGAGGTCATCGTCAGCAAATGCATCAATAAAGCTGCTGTCTATTTCGGCATTGTCTGACTGATATCCCAGTCCGTTCAAAGCTTCTGTGATTAGACTGTCTAACTTGGCATCCATTTCCAGTTCGGGGAGGTTGACTGAACTGGAGAACAGTTTCATTGAATCGTCTTTATTGTCTGCTTTCATTTCACTGTCACATATCAGGTCGCCATTTTTATTGAGGCCCAACAAAGACAAGTGAAGATCAGACGGACATCTTGAGAGTGAAACGTTTGACACGGATGACACTGCTTTTGCTGGTTCTGAATGGTATTTTCTACTGTCCTCAATCTTTGCCGTTTCTTTGAGGTCATTTTGTGCAAACGTGTGATGAGCACAGTATTGCTTATGGCCTAAAAATGAGGCCAGGTTGTTGAAATTTTGATCACACTGTTTGCATGTCAGGAGCACATCCAACTGGTCAAGATTTGCTGTGGCTAATGAGCTGGCTAACAGCTGATGTGCAGAGTATGGCGGGGGAGGCTGCTGGTGCTCCACGCCAAAACTATCCACATAAGCTTTGCTTCCATCCATAGTTGTCTTTGCATGAGTACTGCTTTGCAGGTAGCTCATCATGTCGTCTTTGGGTCTGTCTGGTGCAAAAGGAAGGTTTCGCGGAGCGTCGGAATGAAAGTGGTGGGAGTGAGTGCTCAGGTGATCTGAGGGTAACTGGGTTTTGCCTTGTGGCTGGTGATAGAATGGGTGAGAGGGTGCTGGCTTGGATATTTGCGTGTCCTCTGAGCTGATGTTAACAGGGCTCGTGGATGCTGGGGAAAGGGAGGAGCAGGTACTGCTAGATGCAGGATTATGAACTGGGGATGGCAAAGGGGATTCATAAGGCGATACCATCATCAGTCCCATAGGCGGCACCTGTAATGGTGGAAAGCTGTAGTTTCTTGACGGTGCTGCTGGAAGAGAATGATTGAGTCCAAAGAATACTACCTTATTTTTCGATTCACATACTTGTGAGTGGCTTGTTTCTACTTTAAAAGTTGAGACTGTGTTACTGTTTTTTTTAACAATCTCCTGTCTTTGGTTTGAAAAGCCATCACCAGTTCTGCTGTTCTGAAATGAGCCAGGAGTTTTCAACGAGCTGGGTTTATGTGATTTTATGTCATCCTGCCAGTCAGAGGGGGAAACTATGTAAGCCAATTTTTGATTGCTTATTTGTCTAGATAACTCAATTCTACCTTGGTTTGGTATGGCAGGGGTGGGTCGTATCTGCTGCCAGGGCATTCTGTTATTTTTAGATGAATTTGGCCTTTGGTCAATCGCTGGCTGGTTTTGAAACTGAAACTTGTCATTTATATCAGTGTACTGAATTGTGTTTGGATCTTCTTGTGAATATGCCTTATTAGGCCCCTCCCATGAGTGTGGTATCCTACTTAGAACATTACTGTTGATGTTTTTATCAAAAGCCATTGTGCCCGAGCGAATGTTATTGACTGGAATGCTGTTATATGTTTTGGTGGGAAACTGCATTGGTGAGCCTGGGCCTTGTGAAATATTTCTTGCATGCATACTTCCTTGAATGAGTGTTCTTTGGTTGGCAGCTGTGTCTTTGGGGTGACAGTTTCTCTTACTCCCCGAGGTGATGGCTGCATCCCTACTGTCTGCCTGTCCAATTGCATCTGTGCTCTCAGCCAGCCCAGTCTTTCCTTGCTCCGACTGCTGTGAGCTGGAGCCAGAGCTGTCACTGCTGGCTGAGTCCTCACTCAGATTCCTTGGACACTGGATGGATGATGCCACCCCTTGCATAAACTGTGACTGCGGAGTGTGAGGATAAGTGCTTCGATCCTCTGGTTGCTGTTCATTATTGAACTGAGTGTTGTTTTGAGCAATATTTTGCCCTTCTGCAGGTGCGAAAGAAAACGAGTTGTGGGTCACATGAACAGAACCCAAAGAGGCATTTGTGAAGTCTTGGGATTGTGGGTCCTGTTCACAGGGAAAAGAGTCAGAAGTTGATTCTTCCATTAAATTATATCCATACTGAAATGGACCAGGCACAAATGTGTTTGCCTTATTTGCTTCTGATAGGGCCGTGGATTTCTGTGATGAAACCCCAAAGTTAGCACCATTGAAAGTCCTTTCAGGAGATGCCCATGCATTAGAGCCACTCAGATGAAAGTCACTCAGAATCAGTTGGCCACCAGGCTGTGCACTGTTGCTCTCCATGGATGCTGGCTGCTGCTGCTGTTGTGACAGGGGTGGATGTGGGTGAGATGATGTTCCACTTGAGGAGCCCAGTGTCTGTGAGGTAAAGCTTTGGGAGGTGAGGTTAGAGGAAGGCTCTTGGAAACAGCGGCTGTAGCTAAGCTCTTCTTGTTGTAGTTCGGCCTCTCTCTCTGGTATACTGGGAACGTGGAATCTGTAGCTGCCCGAAACTGGGCCACGACTGGTTTCCAACTTCTTGGGTGGCAAAACCTTCTGCTGTGGGTATGCAATACCAACAGTGCGTGGATTTGTAATGCCTGGTCTGTACAGCTGCTGTGGGTTGCCTCGCTCTGTCTTTACTGACCGCTTCCCTTTCTCTCGGCTGCGGCTCTTTCCACTTGGAGACTGGGG
The DNA here is from genome assembly GCF_001858045.2 of Oreochromis niloticus. NCBI lineage: Eukaryota > Metazoa > Chordata > Actinopteri > Cichliformes > Cichlidae > Oreochromis > Oreochromis niloticus. Next base: position 57,114,616 of record NC_031972.2, on the reverse strand, counting down.
ACTGCCTTTGCCACTCGACCAAGTCCTGTCAGTGGCGAACTTTGATCTGTTGTGCAGTGATCTGAAGTCAATCTTCCCTGCTTGCTGTGGTCGTATGACAGCCTCACGCTGCTGAGGACAGTCCCTTTTCTTCTCTATTTTTTCAGCTTTGGGCCCTCTGCTACTGGCTCTGGCCTCAGTGCCTGTGCTTGAAAAGTGCTCTGAAGATTCCTTTGAGGTTTTTTCACTCGTCTGCTCCAGCGTCGTGCCCTCATCCTGCAGTTTGGACTCAGTGTCCAGCTCTTTGACTGCATGCATTCGCTGAGTCTCTCCTGCCATGGTGCACGATGTGTGCTGTGAAGGCCTGGTCCTCAGAAGTGCTATCTGGGAGACAGGGACATCGTCTTGTGTGTAGTAATAATCACTAAATGTCCAGTGGCAGGAACTGCAGGGACCGGGCTTCTCGCTGCAAGCTCATCTCTTCACCCTCATTGTCAATTGCAGATCTGGCACCAAAGCAAATCAGACCTGGAAGGAATAAAGAGCAAAGAGGATCAGATGGCAACCTTAAACTATCTGATGAAAACAATTAAAAGCTCTTAGAAATTAAATGTTTTAGTTAGACAAAAGCAAGTAATACTAATTAAACATGCAAGCGAAACATTGAACAGCATTCCAAAAAACTTGTGTATCCAAAAAATACTTTTTGGCCTAGGTGTTAGTATTGAAAATAGAAATGTCAGGAACTTCCAAATGAAACAAATAAACAGTTTCACACAAAGCTACTTCATATGATATACTTGTTCCCTGTTCCTGCCAGCAGAGAGCAGTATTGCAGCATCAAACAGCAGTACTGTCAATATACACTGTGTGATCAATAGGGAATTCCAAAATTCTGCCTTTTCATACTAGTCCTTGAGATATTACTTAGTCTAAGTTCCTTTTTTTCAACAACAGACACATTTCAAACAACCACATAGAGTTTTTTGAGTGCTTGATTTCCGCTTGACAGCAGTAAATAGTTGTTGTGTCATATTCAAACCTCTCAACATAAACAGTCATACAAAGAAAGCAGTTTCATCTTGGAATGATGAAGTTGAACGGAGTTCTGAGGATGAGAAAAATTCAGTACGTGTATCCAAAGTGCATTGCCAGTAAATGAATCACAGACTCCTTAAGAGAAGGGACACAATGCCACAGTGTTCTTTTGCTACAGAGGGCTTCAGGTTTAGATCATGGAGGAATATCGAGGATTAGTCAGCCAGCCCTTAGACAGTGAGAAGTGAGGGCACACTGACGTTTGTTGCCTTTCCCCAGGCATCCCAGACAGTGCTCTCGGGTCCTGGTTTACTTTGGCCCGGCAATGCTCCTGGTTGATTGAGGTCAGACCAAATGAAACTTGCAGTTAGCACCAAAATGTAATTTCTAGGCCCGGTAACCAAACTTCCAACACACCTTCTGTCTGTCTCCGCTGACTATACCGGTGCTGGAGGTAGCCTATGTTTGCCGAGACTGTAGCCTATGTTTGCCGCATCTGTTTTGGCTACCATCCACTGTGCTGAAGTGTCCTTGAGCAAAGCACTTGTGGTTTACTGAGGAAAGTTTTAGCCTGTGAGGAATGAGTGAAAACTGCATACTAAAATGAAAAACTGCGAGTACCACTGAATCGAGCCTCTCTTTTAGGCACTGACAATGATGGAGCCAGAAAACTGTATATAAAACTGTCAGATGTGAAAGACAAACAGACAGAGTAAGTATGTGCACCCTCATCAGTCTCTCAGGAGATCATGTTTTTGGAAATCTCTGGGTCATTTTGTCATCAGCACCTGATTTTGTTTCCATCTTGAATCCATCCTGTGGAATCAATATTTCTACTAAAACATCCTTGAGCAGGTTGGTATGGTAATTATGATTTATGTACTCTTTTATTTATAGCCATGTCCAGTTAGAGGTATAATTCAGGCAGATTTAAAAAAAAAACAACCCCTACTTTTGTTTTTTTTGCAAAACGTCCAAATTCCTTTCGTAGAGATTGTATCTGATCACCTGAGCACCGAGCCTATGATAAGACTGTTTGACAGCACAACATTAGTGCTGACTATCTGGAAGACGATGACAGATGGCTCACAAATGAATTCTTTGTGCACCCTGGCAAAAGAACCAAACCACATATAATCACGATGAAACATAAATACAATCCTGTTCAGAATACATTTCTGTAGGAGTATGTCTTGTTGGTTTATTAATGGCAATAAGTTAGCAAGTGCATGGTATGCTGACTGTATTGTAGTGTAAGTGAGGTCACAGCCAGATAGGTCCCTAAAGGCGGACAATTTTTTTTTCACTGTATAAATTCAGGCCCTCTCAAAGCCACAGAGACGAGGAGATGAGCTGATATGAGATAAGATGTGTTGGCCTACAGCTTTGAGCCTTGAAGGCCATTATGTTTCGATCCACAAAGCAGCAGTCAATGCTTTCAGATACCGCAAGACACACAGTGAGATATGACCCTCAGTTTTTTCTGACAAGATCTCCTGTGCTGTTTGTTTCCTTGTCTCATCCTGTGGTAAACCTCCCAGAGGTATTTAACAGGCTGGAAGGGAGACCTGAAGCTGAGACCTGGCTAGGTTTTGACCTGGTTGTGAAAAATCACATCCCCTTTACAGCTCCACAGAATCTGAAAGCCAGAGTGTCTGCAGGTATCTCTGCCACCGGTTGGGGAAACTGGGGTGAACGGCTTTGCCTGCGTCTCCATCAGGCAGCGCTTGATCCAGCACTGCTGAGTCAACAGTCACGATCATACATCATAGCCCCAATTGTATTTGCCTAGACTGGCTGTTGCGGTTTGTGGCTGTGAATGAACGCCTCCAACAACAAAAAGAGCAGTATGAGGATCACAGGAACCTTACAGAAGTAGCACCAAAGCCTGAGCTGTCAGTTTACAAAGAGTAAAGGGTCAATTATAGTCTAAAAATGCCTTGGACACTTCCCCTACAGCCCTGGGCTGCACAGTATTTCTTTCCCTTCTCATAAACAAGAATTATTTCATACAGAGACTGCTTGCATATTAATCTGGCAAATTGGTGGTGTTTTTGCACTGCTTACTCAGTTTTTTCATGAAATAGCATGAATTGCTGTTGGACTGTGTATAAAGACAATGTGGTGGTGACAGAATTGCAAGCTGGGCACAAGTTCATATCAAATCCTGTGTGACTGGTCTAAAATTTATTCCATAAAAGTGCATTTTAGTGGAGTTTTATAAGTCAATTAAGGCTGTGTGTGTATGTGTCCATGTGAGTGTGTGTTCTTCAGGCCTCCTGTCAAATCACCAAGTCTTTTAGGCAGTGGCGCCCCATATGGCTTCACCACAACACCACCCTGACTCTCAGCTTGAGACTGCTGAGTGCCTAAGAACTGGTGTGCTTGTGGTATAAGTCCATGCGTGTTTGTGTGTCTGCATGCAGTGTAGCCACTGTAACAAAAGTGGCTACACTGTTTTCCCCCATTACTTTCACAAGGGTCTGTACTGGTTTCTCACAGGAATGAAGGAAGGAATGGTTAAAAGGTGCTTGAATGAAAGCTCAATTTCCTGAAAGCCCTTTTCCTGTCATTTTAGTACAGGATGTATGTGGTGTTGGTTTAAGTGAATATTTGCAAGTAGCGCTGTCAAAATCTTCGTCGACTCATCACATCAGTCTCACATAGCTGCTTTTGCCATTTAGAGGCCAAAACCTCTAAGCGCCCCGTATCTCTCAACATCAGTTAACATAAAAGACTACAGGCTCAGCATCTCCCTTTTTTATGAGCCACTCAACACCTCTGTTGATGTGTGTTCTGTAATAAGAGAGTACCCAAAGGTGGCTCACAGAAATGGTAAAAGCAGACCAGAGCTACCAAAATGGGTGATCTTAACAATGCAGCAATTCAACATTTGCATAAGACACCACAAAAAAAAAAGGTGGCTCGGGAAGACAATGACTCTCCAGAGACACAAAGAATCTTTAATGCCAAGAGAAAAGCAAGAGCAGGGTGAGTAATCCACTCCTACAAAGAATGGTTTCCTTTATAATAATGGAAATCAATAACTGCCATCAGCTGCTTGTTCGTCTTTTCCAGATGCTTGTGCACTGAAACATCATCATGCAGTGGTCTCGAAGATCACTGAGGGAGAGAAGACGAGAGATGATGAGCGGTAAGAGGTGATGGAACGGAGAGGCATTCATGGGGTAGCGGGGAATTCCATTAAGTAGAAGGAAAATTGTGCAAAAGGGATGGGTTGTTCAGTGTGTTGCGTAGGCCAGTAGGCTGTGTAATGAGAGGGATGCTGGGGGGTGGGGGGCTGTCTGACTGCTCTCCTCACACCTTTCCCAGCATGACCGGTCCAGTGAAGTGAATGCATGGCGAGAGCGGCTGGCCCCGGGCCCTTGTTGGGGCTCTCCGCCAAAACCTCTGTCAGCGTGCCTGCCTCCTCCCCTGTAATTCTGGAGACATGCATTATGCGAGCAATTTGCCTTTAAGATCTCTGCACTTATGTCTATTTAACGGCAGGCTAGGAGGAGAGATATGACAGTGATGCGCTTTCTCAATCCTGCCACCGCAGTTATTAAAACAGAAGCAATGGATGTGGGTGTGCGAACAGCAGTGGCCTGTCAGTAGTTCATAACCTTAGTTTCTCAGTGTACGATTTACAGAGGATAATTAATGAGTCATCTGTCTTCAGCCATACTGGTGACATTTTGCGAGAAGTCTTCAGAGTATCTGAAAGAGGAGCACATCTGAGCACTTCAAATGAGGCAGCGAGCACAGCACTAAAGGAGGTTTGTTAAATTTGTGCCTCCCTGCTCGCCGCCACCCTAACCCCACCCTTCACCCACTGTGGTTAACTCCTCAGTGAGTAAGATAGAAGGTGTGTGTGTGTATGTGAATCTGTCAGTGTGCATGCGTGTGTGCATCTCAGAGGTTTTGGTGTGTAATTCCAGAGGCTGTCCTTACCCCCTCCCAAGTTTTTCCTCTTTCACAGACGGGTTTTTTCTTTTATTTATTTTTTTGCTAACCACTGAATTCTGGAGTCAGTCTGTTTCCATATTGCTAACCACAACATTCCATCAACATGATGGAATCTTTGTTTTAGAGGATTTCAAGGTTATTATTTCGTCTTTTTGACACAGTTTCCAGTATTTCTGCTTGTCTGTGGAATATTACTTGTGTGGCTGTGACAGAAAAAGGTGTGTGTGACAGACATGTAAAACATGAGTGAGTAGAAGAGGATATTAACGAAAAGGGCGATGGAGGTAAAATTTCCTGGCTCTTTCTTGTTTTTAATGGAGAAAGTCTTCCTTCTTCACCATATCAATATTTGCTTGTCCTTTCTTCTGCCTGGGCAAAAGTATTTGGTTGCCTTTAAAAAAATCATCAGTTCACATTCTCATTTAGCCTCATTTGTAATTGTTTCAATTAGGTCCAGGGCTGCACTCGGGGGAAATTTAACCAGATGACAGTTAATACTATAAGACACACCAAGAGCTCCAGTAAAATAACAAACTATTAATTGCTGCACATATCTAGGTATTTATAAGGTAAAAGACACTTCATGTTTTCTTCACCAAGCCACATACCACAAAAGACAACCTAAACTCATTAAACCCTGACTGAAAGGTATCTGAGGAAAGTCCCGTTATAAAGTGGTCATGGTAGAACAATTACTGAATCTGGATACAGTAGATGCAAAAGGTGAAGAGTGAAACAAGCTTTGGCTTCAACTGTTTCAGTCACACATTACAAAGAAATTATAACAATCCTGACAAATTCAGCTGTGCCAGATAAAAAAAGACCATCTGTTAATCTTTACTTTGATGTTAAAGTTTGTGCAGTTTTTTTTAATAAATGGAAGAGGTTTTACTAAATAATTAGATACGTGTCTTTTCCATCCTCTACATGAAAATAAACTTTGATCTTTACAAACCTTGAGGTAAATTATTGTACACACATACTCAAGGACTGAAATGGCATGTAGGTTTATACGGTACATACTCTGTATTTATGTAAACTTTGTTTGCGGCCATTAGTTATCAGATTCCCACAAATCCATGGTGCCGTGTTACAATAAAAGTGTCCATCTATTTATGAGCTACATGTTTTGCTCCATTACTATTTGCATATCCTGTGCCTTAAAGAAACCAGAGGCAGTGAGACTCTGGGGCCAGTAGCACATAGGTGAAAGTCCAGAGATGAGACTGGGCCTGCAAAAGAGGCGTAACAACCTCTTTGGCCTCTGGGGAATCAGCCCTTTGTTAGTGACCTATCACTCTACCTCCCATGAGTCAATGAACAACCTCACCTAACACAAGCGTGCAGAAACAGGCCGAGCGGTAGCCATAAAATTTTGACACAAGCTTCCTTGTCGTCATACGTCATGCCTAAATGGCAAAATACTTATTCAGCCATGCACATGCTGCTATTTCTACACGGTAACAAAAGCTCTAAAATGATTTTTACAACTGGCATAAAGTCTGTGCCTCACACTAATGTTTTAAGCAGTGAAGAAATTCTATATCCCCCTGCAAAAAGAGTAAATGCAAACCTAACATCACTGGGTATTTAAAGCATGTCGTGTGTTTGAATGAACTAAGTATGGAAGAACAGACAATATTAAATAATTGTGAGATTCTAGTTAGATTTGTTTCTCTTTCAGACAGCCAGATAAGCCCGCACACTACAGCCTTTTGTCGACAGATGCTTTCATTAGAAGAGGTTGGGAGTGGCAGAAATCCATTAAAGACAATCAGGCGAAAGTCTTTTAGACTCCTGTTTACCTGCAAGCTATACTCATGACCTTTCACCTTCAGGTACAACTTTTGCTCAGTAAGGCTTAGACAGGAGTTAGTGTGCATGTATCTCAAGACAAGGGGACAGTCGAGTCCCGGCATGTGACTGTGAAACTTTGGGAAAGGGGGCCATTTAAATGCAATACATGTCAGTGCCACATAAAACAAGCACATTTTCATGAAATACAGTTTTTCTGTGAGACTTCACAGCTGGCAGATATACAAAAACTCTTTTTGTGAACATTTGGTCTCACTTCATGATAGCAATTAGGAAAATGGTTCAGGTTTTACGTGAGGGCATGAAAGTGCATTCACACATTCAGAGGAGTAAAATTGTATTTGTGTGCTGTATTTATCCAGACAAGTCTGTTTATGTATAACGTGAGTATAAGCTGTATGACTGACATGCACAATGTTTAGGTTTTTATAGAGCAGTAGGTGTAATATTACTTTACGGCACCAGCGGCTGAATCAAAGTCAGATTTAATTCTGACTTGATCTTGTCACAGAGATTTAAATCAAAAGGAGAGTGGGTTTGTAATGGAAAGTAATTCACTCCTTTTAGACTTGGCAGCATCTGATGTGCCATATGCTGAGAGAAAGAGTTCAGATATTCCACCATTACTTTGGGACAGAGACAAGAACAGAAAAAAAACAAAAAACCATGACCGGTAAACTTCTGTTTTCTTGTTTCAAACATCATTCCCAGATGAACCATTGTGCCTCTTCTTTTCTTCATTCTATCTTGTGCTGTCTGTCTTAACACTTTCTTTCTGTCTCTATCCCACACCCACATGAAAGAAAATCTCTTCAGTTTAGCATTAGGCTACAGGAACTGAGGGGCAGGTGGGGGTTGGTCCTGAGAGGAAACAAAAACATTTGTGGAAGATTTAGGACGAATGTTACTGGAGTGGCTGCATGACTGACAGTCACAGCTTAATGCTAAAAGCAACACGGCTAACTCAGAGAATAAGATCACGAGCTTAGGTTGTTTGGAGTTGAGTGTATTAGGGTGACAATAAGTATTTTGTGTCTCCAGCAGAATCCTAGCATTTATGTTAGAGATGAGCGAAAAGGGTAGCAAAGAAAAAAACACAGCTTAATATTTTTCTCTCCCTATTTTAGTCTTTCGTCCAATTTGCACCAATGCCAAAATCAGTAGGCCCCTGGCAAATGGCAAAGAGGGAATTCCAGGTCTAGTGTGCGTGAGTCAGTACCAGCATTTTCCAAATTCACTCTGCCTGTGTCTCTTTAAATAGCCCAAGGAAATGTCCAAATGACCTAATTATGACTTTCCTAAGTAGCCTGTGTTAATGCATGACATGGTATTCAAAAATATACAATGACAAAACAGCAGTATCTTGATGGTGATAAAGTTTGTTTCCCTTCTGTTTGGTTTTATTAGACGTATGTTAGGACCATAAGCTGGATTGTGTTTGTGTCTATGTTTCTTTGTGTTGTGTCTCAGATGTCAAGGATTTCCTTGGTCACGGCAGTTCTTCAAAGGCTTACTGAAGTTAAACGATCTGCCAGAGACATGACTGGACCAATTCATCACCCTTTACTCTATGTCACAATAGTGCAAACTGGAAACTCTGTTTCAGTAATGCATTTTACATCACTAAAATGCAGTCAAACTACTACTGAACTGTGGCAGCCTCACACACACACACACACACACACAAACTCTCTTGCCTGAACAAACATCATTAAAAAATTGTTTCTATTTTGGAGACTCAACACTTTGGTCCACTACAGCAGCTCAGCTGCACCTAAAGTAGTACTTGGAAACAATAACAACGAATCCTATTTAAACAAAAGCCTCATTCATAGCAACAGAAGCTCAGTTTGAGCTGTCATTTAGTGAAATTTTAGCAGGATTCTAACTTGTTTAGTGCTGAGAGACAAGGTGGTATACATCCTGCTCAAAACCACTTTATAGTAATGGTTTGGAAAAGCCAAGACAATTAAGGCAAAATGAAGGAGAACGTGACACACTTGTTGGAGTGCCCTGCATTCCATTCTAATTAACTTGTCAATGGGCCACCTCTGTGAGTAAGACCTTTTTTATATGTTGCTGATAAAACTATCTATAAACAAAGTCCACATGGATTGGGGTGGAGGTAGGGATCTGGGGGGCATTTACAGGATCTGAAATAAGAAGTAGCATAGTTCTCCAATTCACAATTGGAGCAGTTGTGCTTCATTGGAAAAGTCACAACAGAAGATGGAGAAGAGATACGAGGAGGACGAAGGGATCTCAAGTACAGAGGACTGCAAACTGCACTCAGAATCTAATTCAGAGCCATTAATAAGTCACTTATCTGCAACAAACAGTTCGACCACAGTATGCTGTGGAAATGTTAAGCTGCAGTGCACCTGTAGCTTACTCTTTCATTCCTGACTTTAGTATCAGCAGTGGCTACTTTACCCTTCCTTGCCGGTCAAAAGAAGATTTCATGGATAACAGTTTGGACTGTTGTCCAGCCGTGTCAGATTTTGGCAGAGACTTCAGCAGTGCTAAACCACAGCTGGTAAACAGCTTTTCCTATCTGATCAATGACTTAAATAGTGGAAGTCTGCACTGTTTCGGCATCATTCCCAATTCTGTTCCTTGTCTCTCTGTCCTCTTTCCTTGCTTTTCCTCTTATCTTTTGCACTTTCTCTGTCCAGTGGTCCTGTGTGGCATGTGTCTTGCTGCGGGTGCAGCAGGAGGACTACCTGATGCGTCGCTGTGTAGAATAGGACCAAGGGGTCTGCTGTTGAAAAGGAGCTCTGTGCTGCATCTGCAGATCGACTTACACGACCACTTCCTGCTTCCGACCAACTCCTCACAGGGAATCCTGTGTGCCAAGGCCGAAAAAAGCTCAAACAGAGGGGTTCAGTCCACCCAGGGGCTGAGCACAGGACCCTATTCATCCTCTCCCTAAGACTCCTCCCCGCTCTCCCCAACCAACCTTAGGATAGCTTTATTTTAAAATTCACAAATATTCCCCTCTCAGAGGCATTGAGATAAACCAACTGCTCATTCCCTTTTTTCACTGGGGCTTGACAGACAAGCTGTGCCAGTGCTGCCCTGAGACTGGTGAGGTGAAACGCGCTGGTGTTAAGCCTTTGTATGGTGTCTGTCTCTCTGGTACGCGTGCAGTTACGTCAGAAGGTAAAGTGAGCAGCAAGGTTCATTGATAAAATGATGTATTTGAACACAGAAAAAAGGTTATATAGATGTTTAATGGTTAATGAGCCTTGTAATTGAGTCACTGCACGTGAATCCCGGTAGTCACAGTTAAAGGTGGAGGGTAAAATAAACAAACAAATAAATAAATAAATCTCTGTCTGAGGCTAGGGGGAGCAAATCAGTTTGGTTACTGGAGTCATGCTGCTATTCCAGGAATGCGTACTTTGTCCCATCTAGACCTGGCAGCAGTGGAGAGAACAGGAACTTGGGAATAGTAGTCTTCACCTGAGTTGGAATATTTACACAACCCTATGAGGGCCAATAGTGTAGGGCTATTTAAGATTCTTGGGGAAATGGCAAAGTGGGCAAGTAACTCTTAGGACAAACAAACCCAGCATTAATGATGAGGCTGTCACTGGATTGAATGTTTTTGGTTTTCCCCCTGCATATTGCTGAGACACAGTCTGTTTTCACTAATGTCCTTGTCGTTTTTACCTTGGGTCGTTGGACACTGCCGTGTGTTTATACTTTACACACATTAAAACAGCACCCGATACGTCCATTCCTACCAGGGGGACAGAAAAACATTTAACTTGCCGCCTTCCTGGGCTTCCCCCTCGGATGTCAGCCTCAGATGAGGGTGAGAAGAATGACGTTCTGTACGGCCACTGCAAGAAGCCATTCATACATCCACAACTCCACCACAGAGAGTGTGCAACGCTGACCCATGCTGGCTGGAACAGAACCAGCACTGATCCAGTCCCTGCTGTTTCTACACCACACAACATCAGTATTGATCTTTCTGTACTGGATGTCACAGTGATCCTAAGGCTATATGCCCACTGATTCAGCAGGATGACTGCAGGGTCTCACTCTGCAGAGATCCTGCACGACATCACCACTGACTCGAAGATTGTGCTCAATTGCTCAACATCTTCACAGATGAGATAGTACGCTTAGAGCCTATTAAAAACATTGGTATTTCTGGCTGAGCTCTCACTGAAGCATAGGAGTGTATGATGAAGAAATAAACCAGTTTTTACATGATTAATCTCCTGCTGATCAACAAACTTAATCAACTGAAACTACACTAAATGTTTTTGTATACTCCCCAACGCGTTTCCAGTGCTGAACAGGAGGCCAAAGCGCCTGGCAGGGCTCACTTTGTTCCCATCAAATCTGCTCAGGCTCACTGGAGACCAGTGCAGGAGGCTGAGATAGAGAAAGCCGCTTCTGTGCATCAACCATACCCCACCTGTCTGACATACCTGTGTGGAACACTGGCGGCCGAGCAAGCCAAAGAGCAATCCAGAGAATATTCTGTGTACCTAAGAATATTTTTCTCAGCCCGTGTCTTAGCAATTAATAGAGGGCTTACATAAAATCGTTGTTATACGTTCTCAGGTTTTAATATAGGATGAGTGAGTGTGACTTATTCCAAATCTGACAGATTATGGGGCCTCAAATGGCTAAAAGTGAAAGTGAGACTTACAATACCCTTGGGTACCATGGAGAATATACTTACTCTTATACACAATGCCACTATCAAAATTTCTAAAAGGGGATTATTCATGATGAAAACATTTTATTTTCATGTTTTAAGTCACAGCTTAAGGGAAGGTTCACTCTAAACAGAAGTACACAAATGTCATCCTCTGGCCTGTAGTGCTATTTTATCTGGGCTTTGGACATAATAAATAATATTGAATTAGTTCATCTACAAACATTGCAGTGGGTGATTTTTCTTCTACCAGAAGAAAGGTATGAAGCTTGAAAACCTTAGAGCTTATCTACAGGGCACATTGTTACGGGTCACATCCTGTCTTGCTGTCAGGGGCATGAGTAAAAACTTCTTTCTGCATAGCAGCAGTGGTTGATGGATAAGGTCTGAAAAAGAGAAAATAGCACCACTCAAAACAAGGTTTAAGCTTTTTTTTCAGTATCTCAGTAATGATTATTTGAAAGAGACGTTTCCACTCAGTTTTTTAAACACATTTTTGAACGTTTCTGTACCAAACGGCAAGAGCAATTCAGTTGTTGTAACAATCTAGATGAATAAAGGAAAAAAACATGTAAATCTGAACGCTGTGCAAAATAGTATGTGCAAGCCGCAGTAGTCTTGCCCGCTATCTCATGAATTATACTTTGCCTCTCCTTCCTATTTTTACAGCTGCTGCACAACTAGATCTGCTTGAATGCTTTACTCTTTGGTCACAAAGAAATATAAAAAACCCAGAGTATTCAAGACTAAGGTTCTCACAGTCACCCAAACACCAACAATCCCCTCTTGACCTTCAACCATATGTGAGCATTCACGTCCTGAGTTATGTGTGAACATAATGCTCTGTGCATTTCACAAAAACATTTTATCAGTGAACGAGTAATGATTTACAGCCTATGTTTTTCTACTTTGATTTAGCCAATTTACTTCAAAACGCAAGAGTTGAAACCACAATCCCAAATCAACACTTGGAAAACATTAAGTAAACACCGAACTATCGTGGACAAACGCCTGCCCCGGTGCTAAGAATGGTGTCCAAAATCTGAAATGAGCTCACTTAACTAAGTAAGATACCTTAAAGTGAGAGATGACATTTGTTTTAACTCAGAACTGCTGTTTATTTCTTTTGCTGTTTATATGGTTGACTGCATACTACAACAGTTTTTCACATTTCTGACATCTTATAAACTTACAATAAATAACTCAAGTGAAATGACTACTGTGAGCATTACAGCACAGTTTGCCAACTTCTTTTTGTCTTCGCTTCCAGAAGGATGCACATCAGATGAATACCTTTCTGGTTGCACAAGCTGAGGTAAGGATAGCGCGCTCTAATTTATGTGTCAAACTCTGTATCCACGAAAAGTGCTATAGCTGAACCCAGGAGCTCCTCTGATGAATATAACATTTGGCCAGGCTGCTGGGATCGGAAGCCCTGTCACAGTCCATTAAAAGGCTGAGACAGAGGGACAAGCTACAACCTGTAACCCTGCGCTGGTGACCTCTCAGCTTAGCATTATGGTCTCATTGCAGCCCCACTAGAAAAACTGTCGGTCTGGGCTGTGGTCTGTCTTTTGCCCTTTTGACCTCACTTCAATTTGTCATGCCAACATCGCGTGCCCAACCATTTGTTTTGGCACAGTCTACATCTCTTGGGTAGCAGGAAAGCCATTAATCTAGGGCTACTGGGTCTTTAGGGGCCATGTGAGGACCTTTCGCCACTACAACACACCCAGATTTTGGTCAAAGATTTAGTCAAAAATAGGAGCAATAATTTAGCAAGTATAAATATTTAAATATCTACAAATGCTAAATAAATAAGAGTTGTTCAAATGTAAACTGTGATTACAGAAGATGACTTTGATCCTGCTTTCTTATTATCCACTTACTGAGGATAGAGAGTTACATTAAAAATGATCTGGTTAACTGTGATTCACAACCATCTCAAACATAACATAAATACAAGGAAGCCCCTTTCATGTCCTTTTTTAATCTACTGCAAAATGCGTACCTTAACTTCTTTTTTGTTTTTACAGAAAGACACTTTCAGAGTTCATGTACTGAAAACTATGTGGAGGAGTACCATTTGCAACACTTCCAGGAAAGAATAACAAATGAAGATAGTCTCATGTGATTGGTGATTTTTCTCCAGAGAGTAGGTTCCCGGCATCTCTTATCCACCTTGCTATCGTGCATGCAGACCGAGGACAGGGAAATTAAAATGAAATATAGGCTCGTAAAGTTTTGAGAGGATTTGAAATGCTAAAAGCTTCGACTGACCTCAAAAAGCAAATACGCAAATCTCTGCTGTTATGTTTTGAAGGATAGTGAAAACTAGCAGTAAACAGAAAATGTGTCTGAGGACATGCTCTTATCTAACATTAGAATACCTTCCTTTCTATGGCAAGGTAGTCTGCTTCAAACTGGCAGAGAGAGCAAATAGCAGGTCAGGCAGTCCACACATCTTCAGGTCTTAGGCTCTTGGCTGCAATCTTGGAGGAATTTATGAATGGTGTTTAGCTGGTTTGGTCAGGGGCTCAGATATTTCTGTGCTGATTTCTTTCCCCCAGACTGCTGCAGCTCCAGCAGACTAGAATAACCTCAGTGTTGCAATCTCTCCGCAGACGCCCAGCTGATGTTCCATTGTTAAAAAAGGAAAAAGTAATGGTGGCAGGCAGGTTAGTTCCCCCCAATTTAAATGGGAAAATGACATCACAGTGGTAAAAAAGGCACCACTGATAAGGTATGCAGCTTTAGTATTTTTGTGTGATCTTGTCTGAAAGTGAAGCGTCCATATGTTGTTTATCAGCTACGCTGAGTAATTGTAGCATATCAGTTGTGTACTTGGCAGGCAACAGTCTGCTCTTTATGTCATCTGAGAGTATCTGAATAATATTTCTGCTAACCGCAGTGTGAGTGTGATTATAAAATGAAAGGAACTGAGGTCAGAGAAGAGATGACGAGATGCTATTATCTGCCGCTGTTTAAGGTGGAATGTTAGAGGTGAGCAAGTTGAGAGCCAGCTCTGTAGTACAGGTCAGAAAGAAGGCGCCTCTGAGTATAGCAGAGTCACAATTTGATGAATCCAGTAGTAGACTTTTCTCCACATTCTTTGAGTCTCTTTTCCACCTTTCAGAGATTGTTTTAGTTTCCGAGAGAAGCTCAGCATGTCCTGGAGACAGTGTCTTGCATTTTTAGAACTTCTTTCCCTCTTTGTTCGTTTCTTCTAATACGTTGTTGGTACAAATTACCAAAAGCCGACTGAAAACAAACACTGTCCTGTTCCATTCATTTTCCTGGAAGTCAGGGGGAAAAGAACAGTAACAGATGGGGATGACACATCAGGCTGGGTGGCTGGCCACACTGGTACAGTAGCAAGTTGTGAGTCAGACTGAAAACTAGGGAAGCATTTGAAGAATGGGTGACTATCTGGAATGTGCGATTCAGTGCATGTGCAGTGAACCTCTCAGAGAAGTGCCATGCCATTGGGCCAAGGAAAAGTTTTTCTGTTATTTCACATTTTCAAGCATTAGGTGCTTTTATTGCTGCACCAACAGTCAGAAAAACCTCGGGGCCACATACTGTTGGTGTGTATCTGCTTTACACTCAGTCTGGCTAGCTGACTGGCGTGGTGAGAAGGAACAGTTGACAAGGTAGAAATCTGATGATCCACTTAGCAGTCTTTAAAGCTTCATGAACCTTTTCTCACTCTCTCCAGGATCCATCTGTCCTATATCTTTCCCAGCACTCTTCCTTCTTTGCATATTTTTGCTGTTACCCTGCCTCTGCCCTCCTACTTTTGCTCCATTTTCCATTTTAACCCCTCCCTCGTTTCTCATCCCTTTTACTAGCTTCTTTTTTGTTTGGTCCTCTGTAGCACTTGACTCTTTCCCTTCGGAGACAGACACTTTAACAAGCCTGCCCCAGTGGGCAGTAGACAGAGAGGGGAGGTTATTTTTAGATTGCAAACAGATTAAAAGGGGAACGTTTTTCTTCATCCTTGTAAAGAGTCCTCTTCTCTCTCTTTCAGTCTGTAAAGGAGTTTAGCATCTCTGTGGGGGATCTCGTGTTACCTCCCCCACACAAACTCTTATTTTCCCAGACCCATCTAACCCCCCCCCCTCACCACCATCACACTCATCCTCTCCAAACACTGACATCATTCGTCAGACTGAACTCTTTCCTCTGCTCTCTGTGGGGGCTGTTCTGAACACTCTGTACAGCATAAAATGGGTGAGACTCAGCTCCTGACACAAATCAGGCAACAGCAGAAACAAAATCTATCAAAAAACACACATCTGATACATCATTGCATCTTTAGAGCAGTTCTCCTCACATGACCTTTTTTCAGCGAGACTACCACATTAGACACACACACATCTACACCCTTTTAAAAGGGTGCTAAAAGAATAAATCACACAACTGCATTAGGAATAATTAGGCCAGTGGAGTTTGGGAGGTGACGGGTGAGCTTACTTCAGCGTTTTCCTGTCTTGGACCGAAACCAGAGTCTGACTTTTTCCTCCTGTCGCTGCGAGCAAACACATACACACACATACCAACTGTGTGGATCACCTCATCTCTGGCCTGAGATGATGAAGTAAAAGGGGGAGACACGGCCTTCTGGGTTTTACTGCTCCTAGACTCACTGACCCATACCGAGGTCTAAAGTCGGATACAGCTCCTGTACCTTTCCTGAAAGTGGCCTCATTCCTTTGAAAATATTCTGTTTTTAGAAGTGCAGCCTTTCCCTCACCCTTAATTTGAAGGAGTGAGTTCTTAAGGAGCGGGTGATATTGCGTGGTAGTCGGCCTGGCAGGGACCAAGCAGGAAATCTTTCATTAAAATTCACTCAAGGTCCATCATGACTTGAAGCTCTGTGTTAGATATTGAATAATAACTAACACAGAGCAGTTCTGTTGAAGGGTTTATAATCCTCTGCATCACAGCTTGACCAATAAGCCCTGGGAACTCAGTTATAAATCAACAGCCTAGATAAACACGGATTAAAAGTTTCTAACTGAACGCTGTGTTTGGAGCTCTTTTTGTGCATGTGCTTTCTCCACCTGAAACTTTCTGAACTTTTCTGATATTTTCACAACAGAGCTTAAAAAAGAGCAAAGGGTGTTAGCTACCTGATGCAAAGGAAGATTGGAAATGAGGAGGGAAAGTAATAAAGACGAACCAAGAGAGAAAATGATCACAGAGCGTTGAGCTACATCAAAGTACTTCAAATGGTTTCTTCTCAAGCATCGTGAGCTGAACTACGAGCAAATTTGGGCTAATTGTCAATCACACATAAAAATATTTATGTGGAATATCTGACTCTTATCCAAACCATGCGGTGCAACTAAGCAAAGCAGCTCCCCAACAGAAATAGATGTCAGCTTTTCCTAAACACTACCACCCCCGCTTCTTCTTATCCTTCTTTTCATCTCTTTCATTCTCTAGTAAAGTCATGGAAAACAAAATGTCAGCAATAAAAGTGAATTTCTTCTGTGAAATAGAATAGCTAAGGCCAAGTGTGTAATTTCGTAAGCAGAAGGCACGTGAGTGCCTCTGGGAATATGAAGATCCCTGTGGCAGAGCAGGCTCAGACTCAGTCTTTGCTGTAGTTAGAGGGAAACCTGATAGTAATGCCTCTGCTCTGCTCACCCATGAGTCTGTCATTCAAGTTGTAGGAGGGGCTTAGACAACAGTGGCACTGTAGCATCTCACAGAGCCACGAGGATTTAGAAGATGTGGACTGAGGTGGCTTTCCCAACAACATCTGTAACTTTCTCTGGAGGACCAGAGACTGGAGGTCTGAGTTTGTGTCTAGGGACAGGACACATAGAGTGGCAGGGGTGAAAGAAGCCAGAGAGAGATTAGTTCAAAAGTAGGGACAGTGAAGAAGATAATAGTAGTGCTGTAAGACAGTACAGGGGATACCTTAGCCCCTCTCCAAGGTGCACACACAGACAGATCCTTAGATGTGTTTAAGCTCTGGAATTAAAAGTACCTGCTGGACAAAGCAACGATCATTCTATGTAAGGTAAAGAAGAAAGCTGATGATCTGCTCCACATCTTACATACGATATCAAGAAAGCCTCCCTGTAGCTACAGACACACCAAACTCAAACCTGACATTGCAATCTAACCGTTAAGTCTGTTAATACATCTGCCTCCACAGGACACTTTGTGTGTCTGTTGCATTTACTCATAATCCCACTGTGTCTTACAGGAAGCAGTTGTGCCCACTCGCTAAATCTGGAAAAAGATGGAAGCTTTTGAAAGCTATTCCTCAAAACCCCATGGAACAAAATGTGACTTTGTAGTAAGAAATGCTGTACATCACAGTTTTTGTTTCAGCCAAGGACTCAGTTGTTATCCTGGCCTCAAGGAGGGCCTAGAGGACTTACACAGACCAAAATCATACCTATCTCTGGTATCAGTGGTCATTTTAGGCCTCGCTGGATGCCTCGGAGCTGATAGCATCTCACAGACTGACAGTCTCATGTCTGATATCAGACACAGAGTAAAATAAGTTGGCAGATGTAGCCACACATTTTGAGTTCCCTGCTGCTTTAACCTTTCAGATGTGCATCGGTAGCCACACATGGTTCATATAACAAACCCCTTTTTTCTCCTCGGCAGTTTAAGGCTGCATGCAAACACGGAAATGAGATATACACTATGGTGCTGAGGCTGAAGAGTCAGGCATCAACTTTCTAATGCAGAGGTATAACCCACAGATAGGCATGACATACCACAAAAGGGCATTTGAACAAAAACATGTGTAGGTGTACATATACATGGCTGCATATATACAAACACAGATGGAAAAAGATAAACAAATCCAAACAAATGGATATGTACATACACACAGGCAGAGTCAATGAGTGGTGATGATGAAGATTTTGTCCCTACTTCCAAACGGGTACAGAGCAAAAGATGCTATATGAAATAAAACCGCTGTGAAAGGATGCAAAGCTGCTTTCATGCTTAAACTGGACTTTTCCCACTGGATAATTTCCTGTTTCAAAGATCAGTGAAGCATTTATTTATGAAATAACACTGTCCACAGGCGAAGAGTAATCCAGTTACATCAATGAGCTAATTTGTTCTCTTTAGATGTCCAACTTTTTCAAATATAAAAAGGACTCTGGGAATCTGGGATAGAAAAACAAGTAAATTAAAAAAAAAAAAACAAGGATGAAAATGAAACCAATGTTCCAACCAGTCTGACACTCCCATCAAATGACAATGTTTAACTCTAATTTATACTGAAGTTTGTTATTACTCCACCCTGTCACCTTATCCATCAGTACCTCCCATTTGTCCTACCCAAACACCTGCTTTAGCCCTATAAAAAGTGAGTTTATCATCCTTGAAAAGTGAGCATGTAGGACTTGCGAAGTTTGTGTGAACAAATTACATCTTTTCCCCACCTTATCACAGAATACGCTGGGATTCATTATCTGTGTTTCCTGCAATGTGCAGCACACTAGGATAGACTAATATGTGAAAGAAAATGGGACAAATGTGAGGAAACATAGACAGTCAAGGGCAGCAATAAAGGCTGTCTCTGATTAAGATGAAGAAGACTTTTTTTCCGGCACTAACAGAATTTCCTCGCAGCCTTAGCCTTCTATTTAATCTTCGTGTTAGTAGCAGATTAATGAAGTTGAATGAGTTCACAAACGGGCACACAGGTTCTTGGTATCTATTGCACAAGAAGATATTACATTCATTCATTTATTGGAAACTTTCCCTAATTCTCACCATAATCACTACTTGCCTTACCCTAACTCTAACTTTAAACTAAACCTAAGTTTAACCAAACCGTAAACCTAATCCTTCATTCTGTTCTGATTTATGTTGTGGACTCTTGCTTTTGTCCCCAAAAGGAGGCAAGCGGTGGGTAAACAGATTTATGTCCTGATAACGTGCGTAATTCCACCCCCCCACACAAACACACACACACACGCCACCCTCCCCTCCCTAAAACAGACGGTGAATGTTTGGCTGTGCCAGCTGTCTGAGCTTGACGCTGGGTGTGGGGTGTATATAATTGTCTGACAGGCTGTATGGTGTGCATACACATAGTCATAAACAGAATCTGGAGCGGAAGCAGTGATCATTTAGACGTGCTTGACCTCATGACCCCAGGGTTGAACTGTTATCCATTCATTATGTGTAATATCTGGCCTCTATGTTTGGAGGAAACAGTGGGCGCAGCACTGGACCGCAGCCAGGCAGACTGTTTGTGTGTGTGTGAGTGTGTGTGAGCGTGTGACATTGTGAGTGTGCTTTTGGAAAGGATGCATGAGCTGAAGAGTTTTCCTGATTTCATCTTTATTGTTTATGTTCTCATATGTAAGTAAATATAAATGATCCAAAAGTCTGTTTGCGTGTCTGTGCATGAAAGTGTGTAAACATGTCTATATCCAGGCCTTTGATGTTGACCACAGTGGCAATGCACTGTAGTGAACTTTAAGCTGAAAGGGAGCGAGACCCACAGAGAAACACATTTCAGTGTCAAAAACATCTGCATTTATATATAACTGCTCTGAAAATACAACACTAGAATTATATGTACACTGCAAAAGTGGGAAAACTCACTTTCCGTTGCCAGCTTCTTTCTCTTTAAACAATCTGGGAATAAAACACAATGCACAAATTGGCAATAATGCATTTAAAAACATTCAGCAGGCTGTGTCACCTTCTAACCTAACCTTTTAAATACTTGTGCCTGAGTGTGTGAATACAACGCTTTGCATTGTCAGGATGTGGGCATCCCACTGATGCAAATTTAGAGAGAGCCTGTGTGATGACAATGTTAGTGCTACTTTCCCTTATTCGGGAAGTATGTGTGTGAGCATTACTAAATTGCCTAATCGCACTTCACCTCAGTCATTTCAGATTTCAACTCCTGTAAGGCCACTGTGAACTCCTTAAGCAAACACCACGGAGAAAGGAGAAGGGACAGAGAGGGATGAACATCTAGCAAACATGCCCGTTTGAACCGGAAATATTTAGCAGGGTTAGAACTTTTGGCTCTTTGAAGCAGAAACACCAGAGAGGACCTGGCAAATATATATGTGTTTGAAGGCCAAATAGTGCTGAAGGCAGAGCTCCCATGGGGAATCTGACAGTAAAGCGGCTTTCCACTATGCTCACAGTTTAAATAAGAGACACAATAAGCTCAGTCATCGAGGAAAAGATGCCCTTATCCTAACCCCCATATAGCTGGAACACAGTGAGATATTTCATATTTAATGTGGTACAGAATACCCTATACACACACACACACACACACACACACACTGAGAGACAGACAGGATTCATTATCCCATTCTTTAATGGCATGAGGTGCCAGGTTCATTGACTGACAGAGCTAATTAGAGAGGCATGAAAGTTTAAGCAGCATGTGACTCCCCTGACCCATAAAAACCTGTCATGTTTGTTGGTTCAATTGAGGGCATCATCCTTTCATCTCATCCAACTATAGTATCAGGTTTCTCTCAGTTATACCATACACAGCCTGAGCCTAATCTTTAAATAAGACCCCGTATTGTTTCTTTGTAGGAGTGGTAGGTTATTGTAAAGAACCGTGAAACTGAGAAAACTTCAGTAAAACTCGTAGGCCATGAGGTAAAAGTTAAACTTCCTGATTTTTGTGCAAAATCCTGCCTCCTCTATGAACCTTTTTAAAATCACATATCTGTCAACAGTTAAAATGAATGTGGTCATCTGTCCATGACACAGATTGCTGTGCCACGGATGACAGTCATCAGTAGTCCAAGAAAGAAGCTTTGAAGTGAAACCACAGCGTGCGCCTTTCCACCCAGTTCTCATGGCTTTCCCTTTAAATAGAGCATGACATCAGACTGTGAGCAGGTCTACCGGCCCCAGCCCAAAACAAATGTGTCCAAACAATGCCACATCTGGAGCGAAACGTAGAAGTACGCAGAGACCAGCAGGAATGTAGTGGAGAGGGGATTGAAAAGGGAAAGTGATCCTAAAGTCATCAAGCTGCAGGCCCAGGCCAAGGTAGCTAACACATAATTTACAAATGATGCACTGCTCTTCACTCAAAAGGAATGATGCAGCAGGTTCAAGTGTCAGGGTTAAAAAATGGGATAAAGAGATATTTTAGCACACTAAAAGTAAACATAAACCTGCCAATCCATATGTAACTTGCTGTCTGACCTCTAAGTTCCAGCAAGCATTAGAGAAAAAACATCTTATTTGATTTGATCACCTTTGACTTTTCTGTGCAGATACAAGAGGAGCTCTGCAGAAAGTCTTCTCAGGAAGCTAGGTCTTGTTGTCAGTGTCAGAAGCAATCAGAGCTCCTGGGTCTGCCTTCATGCAGCAGAAGGAGCAGAGGTGCAAGGCAAAAATTCAGGCCAATTTTCTGCCTGTTGGATAGAGTGTCTAATAAACACATGACGGCTGATCCAGAGGTTATTTGTCAGCAGACACACAGTACACCACCTACAATCTGACACAGAAATTTGGACTTACAGTGAAGAATGCATAAAATGCGCACCGTAACACACAGACACATATAGGCACATGCACACATTAAAACACATAGCATATCTATATATTAACTTGGATTTGTGTAGGAGGTTAAGAAGACCTTCAGAATGAAGGTGTGATCTGATAAATACAGACATACAGTAGGATGGAAAATATGGTGAATGTGCAGAAGTTGAATAAGAGGACAGAGAAATCAAAGAATAAGAGGAGTAGAAGGAGGTAGGAGAAAGAGACAAAATGATAGAACCTGAGGGACTCGCTGCTCCACCAAGTCATGTGTTTTACATCTGCACTGCAATTTATAAAGCATCTGCCTCCAAATCCTATTTACAGGCCTGATTCTAGGCACGGACAGACTAGTTCGCCGGTAAGAGCGCCACCAACTGAAGAAGGCACCTGACAGAGGCTCGCATAAACTAGCTAATTACTAATGAAGTACTTCATTATAAAGACTCTTCAAAGTAAAGCCAGTAATGCCTGAATGAAACGTTTGAGAGGTACAGTGAAAGCAAGCTGAGGAAAGGATATGAGGTGAATGAGGTCAAGAAATTCAATTCTAAGAGTGTCCTCATACTATTCATGTCCCTTACTACACAACTTAAACAATGGAATAAATGAAGTAAAAATTACTGCACAATATTTTTGTAATACGAAGTCTGCTGTTTATACTGCCAGTGTCTTAAATCACACTGGTGTCTATTTATGGTAGCGATCAGCCGACAAACACATAACAATTTTTAATCATGAGACCATCTCTTCAATTATATATTCAAATTTAGCTGAAAATTATATGGGCCTAGAAATTTAAAAATACTCTCATCTAACTTTGAGGTTTTTTGAGTTTTAA
This sequence comes from Oreochromis niloticus, assembly GCF_001858045.2. NCBI lineage: Eukaryota > Metazoa > Chordata > Actinopteri > Cichliformes > Cichlidae > Oreochromis > Oreochromis niloticus. The sequence goes on along the minus strand of NC_031972.2, from coordinate 57,091,757 downwards.
TGACTGGGAGCACCATGAGAAGTCTGTGATGAAAGCAATAATTTATCATGAATTCAAAGCTCTTTCCTTTAAGGTATTACCAAGCACAAGCGCATCATTTCTCCTCTTATGTTTCTGCCAACTGTAGATGGTTTCTGCTCACACTCAGGAGGCAATAGTGCCCAGTAAAAGATGGAGGGAGGGAATTCAAAATATAACAGTATGATAATTCCAGTTATGGTTGAAAATTATTATGGGTGTAGTCGGTAATAATTAAAGAAATACTCTTTTACTACGACTGTGTTTCTTTGATCATTCACCAGTGAGAATAAGATAGAGGTAAATGGAATATTTAAGCAAGTAGAAACTAGTCTACATCTAAAAATTAGTGCTGAGAAAAATCAGGATTTTTTCCTTGACGACATCAGTAAATAACGCACAGATTATGGTCACAAAATAAACTCATTATGTCCTCAAAATACATTATTTACAAACAATTCCAATCAAATCTACACATTCAAGGGTGTCTCCTTGTGCAGTCATACACTGCTTCCAGTCATACTGCTGATACTGTCCTTACCACTTTGTGTGTTTTTTATTCATACTGAATCTCCACTGTGTCAAGACCTGACGAGCTCGCCGAAACTCAAATCTGGTAAAAAAAAACCGATGGGAGATAAGCAAAGATTGTGGTGGTAGGCCAAAAAAACTTTGCGATTTTTACCACTCTGCCTTTTTCACTTGTGCTAAATGTTCCCTTACCCTTTATGATGTTAGTGTATAAGTCCACTCTGGCAGTCTGACACTGTGTTCATTTGCAGTGCACAACCCTGACAATCTCCAAAAAAAAAGAAAAAAAAAGAAACACAAACAAAATAGCAATAACCATGCTCTTAAACAAGAGCATGGTTATTGCTCTTGTAAACAATAACCAAGGGGCGATCGTGGCTCAAGAGTTGGCAGTTCGTCTTGTAATCGGAAGGTTGCCGGTTCGAGCCCCGGCTCGGTCGGTCTCGGTTGTTGTGTCCTTGGGCAAGACACTTCACCCGTTGCCTACTGGTGGTGTTCAGAGGGCCCGGTGGTACCAGTGTCCAACAGCCTCGCCTCTGTCAGTGCGCCCCAGGGCAGCTGTGGCTACAATGTAGCTTGCCATCACCAGTGTGTGAATGGGTGGATGACTGAATGTAGTGTAAAGCGCTTTGGGGTCCATAGGGACTAAATAAAGTGCTATACAAATACAGGCCATTTACATTCCTGACATGATGAGCTTTCTGCAGAACTGGACTTCAAGAGTGTTGTTTGGTCTTAAGGGTCATAGCCTGAGATTCAGCTTTCATCACCAGTAATAATCCTCAACATGAGGGTCAGTTCAGTTAAACACAGAATTAGATTTTTCATGTCTGGAGAAGTTTTGCAGAACTTCTTTTTCCCCCAATACCTTTGCATCCATAATCACTGCCAACTTTTCTTCCCATGACTTCTCAGCCCTCAGCCATCATCCACCACCTCTGCTTCAAAAGACTCCATCCCACGCCCCCCTTCCTCCAACACCATCCTGTCCCTTTCAACACTTCAGGTGAGGAACGAGCTGCGAGAGATCAAGATGCAAAAGGCTGATGGTCCAGGTGGAATCAGCTCCAGGCTCCTGAGGTGCCACGCTGACCAACTGTTTGGCATCATGGAATACATGTTCAACATGAGCCTGAAGCTGGGGAAAGTACCACAGCTGTGGAAGACCTCCTATGTGGTACCAGTACCGAAGACCACGCATCCGGAGGACCTCAGCAGCCACAGGCTGGTAGCACCAACCTCACATCTGATTAAGACCCTCAAGAGACTGGTCCTCAAACATATTTGCACCTCCTTCAGTCTTCATTGGATCTGGTGTAGTTTGCTTACCAGCCTAGAATCAGGGTGGATGATGCCATCATATACGTCCTGCACCGAGTTCTGACCCAACTGGAGAGGCCTGGAAGCACTGTGAGGATCATGTTCTTTGATATCTCCAGTGCTTTGAACACCATCCAGCCTGGACTTCTGAGGCAGAAGCTGGAGCTGTGCCAGTGGTTAGTGGACAACCTCACTGATGGCTCTGGCATAGTTGGCCTCATTACAGGTGAGGATGACTCAGAGTACTTTGTGGACTGGGGCCAGCGGGACCATCTTCTGATCAATGTGGGGAAAACCAAGGAGCTGGTGTAGGATTTCCGCAGGTGCAGACCCACCACACCGACACCAGTGAACATCCAGGGAACTGACATTAAGATAGTAGACTCTTATAAGTACCTGGATTTTCACCTGAACAATAAGCTGGAATCACAACACTGATGCTCTTTACAGGAAGGGTCAGAGCAGACTCTACCTGCTGAGGAGACTGAGATCTTTTGGAGTGCAGGGGGTATTCCTGAAGACCCTTTTTCACTTAATGGTGATGTCAGCCATCTTCTGTTATGTTGTCTGTTGGAACAGTAGCTTATCTGCAGCTGAGAGAAAGCGTTTAGATAAGATCATCATGAAGGCCAGCTTTGTTTTAGGATGCCCTCTCAACCCAGTGCAAGTGGAAGGAGGCAGAAGTACTTTGGCAAAAATAACATCACTCTTGGACAATGTTTCCCACCCCATGCACGAAGCTGTTGCAGAACTGGAGAGCTCCTTCAGTGACAGACTGCTGCATCCTAGGTGCAGAAAGGAGTGTTATCGCAGGTCCTGCCTCCCAGCAACTGCTAGATTTTATAGCCATCACTGCTCCCAACAAATGCAAAATGTTGTTTATCCCCACTGTTATCTGCACAGTTTTTCCATTTTCTGTTTTTAATAATCTTTTACATTTTTAATAACTTAATAACTGTACAGTGTTTTTTTTATTATGTTCTAAATTGTTTTTTTTTTAATCTCCACGCTCCATCTGCCTGTCACTTTGCTGCTGGAACACCTGAATTTCTCCAATTGCTGACAATACGTGATATTTCTATTCTATATTTCTATTCTATTCTAATCCCACGTAGGAAGGACAGGGCAGATTAAACCACTGACATGAGCACTGAAGTCACCGTTCACCTTTCACTATCAAGTCATAATGAAAGTCATCTCAGTCCTGTCAGCACTGAGCCAGAGAAGTCAGAAAGTCATGATGACATCACTCAACATAGGAATTAATGGATGAATAACCTACACTGTATTACGTACCTGCTGAGCTGATAATAAACCAACCTTTAAACCATTGTCATGCCCCTTAGACACAGAACTACATGTAATCCTTAGACTGGGTATATCAATAAGTCATCTGTATCTGGTTGATGGATTCTGATTAAAAATTGTCAGTGAGGATAAATTGAAAAAAAAAGTGCATTTATAAGTCCTGGGGTTATCTTTTTTTTTCACACATTCTCCAGTGAAGGCTGCCCGCATGTGTTTTCATCAGAGGATTCTTGTGGACGATTCTTACAACAAATACTTTTTGCTATCCTCTTGCAGTTGCAAGTGTTGATCTTTTATGTTTCCTTATGTCAGCAGTGATGCATGAGTGTGGCGGTAACCTCTTTGGGAGTCTAGAGTTACATTAACAGGCAGTACGAAAAGCAGGAGGTGGTGATGGTGTCAGGGGTTACGGTGACCTGACAAACACATGAACCACCCAGTGAGGAAGTCAACAAGAGATGCTTTCCACAGCAGTGCTGCACACCCTAGCAACAGCAGTTGCTGGCAAACATGTGTCTGACAAATGTGCCATCTGAACCAATGACAGGGCCTCAATCATCACAATATGGGGCTGCCTCACAAGTATCTCATACAAACACGGTGAAGGGAGTGGGGGAGTGGAAGGGAAGAAGAGAAATAAGACCGAGAGAATGCAGGAGGAAAGGCAGATATTGATAGTATGTGTTGGAGTGCTGTACAAGTCAAACTTGCAGAACTGAGCAGTTCTATTGTGTTCTATTGTTGACCTTAGGGCTAAAGTGCTAGCAAACTGCCTCAACATGGGCGTCTTATGTCATTTTTTGCCCCTAAAATCTCACTTTATCCAAACTATCCTTTCTGAAGCCAAACTGGAAGTTCACTCATACTGAACTGTTTTTTTTCCTCTTCTGGCTCTCTTCAGAAGAATTTTTATATAATTTGATGCCCTCTGCTGATTCATCTTTATTTGCTGCTCGATCGGCATTGTGTAACACCACCAATGTTTTCAATCAGTTCTTTTCATTCTCCAGACTATTATTTAATAAATCTGTTTGCCCCAGCCTTCTGTCTGTACTCCTTCTCATGCTCTTTTTTGTATTTTCTCTCTCTTTCTCTCCCCCTCGCCAGCTCTGGAAAGTACATTCGCACAGTTCAACAGTGACACAAGGACCGTCTCCTCATGGCAGACCATGCTTGTGTTTTTTCAATTAAGCTGGGCTCCTGTACACCATTCATTTGGGAAACCATAATTCTCATGGCCTAGCAAAAACTAATGGAAAGTCACTTAGGTTTTTTTTTTTTTTTCTGGGAGAGGTATCGGAAAGACCCGTTCCCTGGAAGCATGTCAGACGAGATGGAGAATAAAAACCATAGGAATACTGTCTATGAAAATACAGGAGGTGTTGATAGGAGGTGAAGGCCTCACAGAGGGGTTTCAGGGTGCAAGAACTCATGGAGTGAATGGGATCAGGAAGGAGGTGTGTGAAAGAATACAGATGGATGGATTTCCAAGGGAATGTGGATGAAAGTAAGAGAGTTGCAGGCCGGATCTGAAATGCCCAGCGGGGAGGAGGACAGATCCACTGAAATCACTTCAAAGCCTGGTGTCACTGGGCTGCAGATGAGTGCCTGCTGTCCTTTTTATTTACAGAGATGAGCCCCACTAGCCTTTTGCATTCAACAGCAATAAACAGTTCAAATAAATAAATATCCACATGTGGCCAAACACTCAGGTGCAGTAACACCACCCTATTTAGCAGCTCATTTAAAATGACTTTATGGCTCTATATATATTAACACTAGCCCAGAAGGGCAGTAAAAAGAGTGATATTAAGTTCATCTGACAAACAAAGCAATTTTTAAAAAACCAAAACATTGCTACAGAATAGTCACTTTCACCTTACTTTTCCAAAGTTTTTTTTCTAATAATGCATGCCACTTCGTCCTGTTTCCTTCATGTGTGCTTCAGCCACATTCTTTGCATTGCTACAACCCATTTGTCACCATTAACATAAACCTTTCACTGCTGACGCTGACTGCATTCATTCGTGCAAAGTCACAAACACACACATGCTCTATATTCAGAGGTGCATTCTCACATGAGCCAAAACACAGCTACCTACAACTGGTCATACTGTATGGGCACACACGTGCACACACGTACACATGCATAATGGAAGTGGGAGTGACTTAACCTGGACAGGCCCCCTTACACCCCCACCTCCCAGCCCCCACCACAACAATCAACAGAGACTGACGGACAGTAAAGCAGAGCACATAGTGAGGCACGGTCAGGAGCAGCACATAAAGAAGGAAGTCTCACTCACGTCTTACCTCAAGAGTAGCGCTGTGGAGCCGATGCAAGGAAAAGCTTCATGATTGTAGCGTTCTCTTTCAGTCTTGGTATCTTTGTATCTCTCAGCTGTGGCGGACAGGAGCTGAGACAGGCACAGGCAGCGCAGAGCGGAGCAGCGCTCAGCACACTTTAGAGGCAGAGAGGGCTGTGGAGCTGCGCAGACCCCGGGCCCATTCGCTCACACTCTGCCTTCTGAGGATGAAAAGAGAAGACTTCATTACCAGCTGAGACCACGCCTCTACCCCTCCAGCCTCTCTCCTCCCAAGCCTGTTCTCTCCCTCCCCTCTGCCTTCACTACCTCCCTGCTTCCCTTCCACACTCCCAGCCAGTAGCACAGGCCCTGTCTCAGCCAAGAGAGGGGGAGCAGGCTGCCAAAGAAAACCTCCAGTCCCACCGCCTGCTAGTGCCGTGCAGTGCATGGACAGAGAAAAAGAGCAATGAGGAAGAAGATGGAGAAACAGAGATGTCATACAGCAAATGATTTGAATACACAGAGAGTTATTTGCTTAGTTTGGACCTTTTGAATGAAATGTAATGTCGCAAAATCGGTTCAACTTCTGCCAGTGAAACCTCAAAATGCAATAGGGAGAGATAAAGTGTGAGAGTTTGCCAGTGACAGTGTTAAATGTCTAGGAAATTAAAATGAAGAAAGAAAAGAAGGAAGACCAAAAGTAAATTTAGACCAAGTATTGGGTGTAGGACAGAAGGGCTTCGCTTTAGAAATAGTGGAAAGAGACAGGGGAAGGACATAGACAGGCAGGCAGACGGAAAGAAAAACACAGACACAGAGAGAGACATAAAATAGGTGATCAGTTTGACAGTTTCAGGGAGTGAAGGAAAAAGACCAAACACATATTTAACCAGGGGGTGTTGGAAGTTTTAATTAAGACTTACTATAAGATCACATCAAACGACTGCTGCTCAGGAAGGACTATGACTGTGTGTGTGTGTTAAGTTCTGGGGGTGGGCACAATGCCTGTCTGTGTGTTTATAACTCTTTGCAAACTGCTTCCATATTCATCACCAAGAATAAGGATGACAGTTTTTGCCCATCTTCAGGATGTCTTTTCCCCTTTTCTCATCCTTTCTGCATTTTTTCTCATGCCAAAGTGAACTCTCTCCCCATGAGACAGGGAAAATCAGACCTAAAAGCACTAGCTGTTTACTGTCTGTAATTATGAGGGGCTGGGTACAGTCAGCCCAGGCAAGCTCTGCACCCTGCCCCCAGTGCCACCACACACAAACCTTGCTCTGCCAAGTCTGCCAGTTTAAACTGGGCAGTGGCAGAAAAAGGGGGCTGTAAAGTGAAAGAAAAGTACACTAAAACAAATTAAGGTTAAAATTAAGGTTCAAGTCAACTGGTAATAGAGACTTCAGAAACAAACAAACAAAAAAACACATTATACTTTAAATCACTTCTAGTTAGGTTTCTGTGGAAGTTGAGCTGCTGCCAGCCAACTTCAAGATCACAGCAAGAAAGTCGAACCTTGGTGCTAAAAATTATAAAAAAGACATCATCACAGGACATCTCTACATCCACCACTACTGGAAATTCTGTGGGCCTCAGTTTGATTTACCTTTGCAGAAAAAGAAGGCATTGAGTTTAAATAAGAGGACAGCGCTCTAGGATACAGTGCTAGCTCCTTGAACAGGAACAGGAAGAGGGATAAGCAAAAGAGCAGCTGGGACAAATATGAATGAAAAACAAAAAGACAGTCTAAAGATCTTGGAGCAGAGCAGAAGGACCAAAATGTAAGCATAATGTAAGAGTAAAGGAGAACTTTTTGGCTGCGTATGATGAGGTAAGCAGGCATTATACAGATCTCTGGCAATCTCCCATGCTAACATTAACACCTACACAGACCCTCTCAGTGGCATAATGGTGTCAAATTTACACAGGTCCACAAAACAGTACTTAAAGTTATGGGCTGCCTTCATTGTAGGCTGTGAAAACTCAGACACGAGGCTGGGATTGAGACAGCTGAAAATGGTTTGGTAGAGCAATGACAGAGAAAGAAGTGATAAAGTCATTTCTGTGTACTCCATTGCTAAGAAACACTAATCCTCCAAAAGCAGTGACATAGACAGCCTTTCTGTGGCGTTTTATGTCTTTAATCAGAGGCTTTGGTGATAAAGAAAAGACTAATCCAACATCTGAAAGCTGCTGTTTGTTTACTGTCTGCAATATAATCAGGTATGGTCATTACCTTAAAGATGGTAAATTGATAAAAATAGCACAAAGTGGTCATGCGATAAGGAAAATTAGATGTGTCACGACAGGCTGCCATCAGACTTTGCAGCCAAAACAAAACAAAAACCCAAACAATAAAATAAAAGATATAGAGAAATAGAAACAGAAAGAAAGAGGGAGAAAGTTTAAAAAAAAAAGAGAGATATGATTGATCTAAAATTGGTATTTAGGAACCTGTTAGAACCTTCTGAATATAGTCAACATCCTATCCTACCTAGCCACTAGGGGCTCTACAGGGCTGTGGTGTAAATACAGTGAGGCAAAGTTTAGCAGTAACAACACCTCTCACATTCTTCCCTCTTTTTTGTTTCAGAGAGGACAAACCTCTGTGTCCTTTGTTTTCATGACTGGTACAGCAAATTGTAAATCTCACCGATTTAAATCACTTATTTAATCTAGTACAGATCAGACATGGCCTACAACTCATTAGATTAAAAATAAACAACATAATTTCTTTTGCTGTTTGCCCAAGTTAAGAAAAGAGGATTGTGTAAATTCAATGAATGATAATGTTCACCTGTCAGTTTATTAGGTATACTTTGCTAGTATTGGGCTGGACTCTCTTTTGCCTTTTGTAACTGTCTCAATTCAACAGAGATTTTGGTCCATATTGACATGATAGCATCACATAGCTGCTGCACATTTGTCAGCTGCACATCCATGATGTGAATCTTGCATTCCACTACATCCCAAAGGTGCTCTCTTGGATTGAGATATTGTGAGTGTGGAAACTCTTTGAGTACAGTGAACTCACTGAGATGATTTGAGCTGCGTGACATGGTGCATTATCCTGCTGGAAGCAGCCATCAGAAGATGGGAACAGTAAGGACATGGTCCCAACAATGTTAAGTTAGACTATGGAGTTAAAATGATGCTCAATTAGTACTAAGGAGCCCAATAAGTGCAAAGAAAATATCCACCACACTATTGAAATGGACAAATTGTAATGCTACCAGCAAAATGTTAAAATCAAGACTCGTCAGATCAGACAATGATAAGCCTGATCTGAAGACTTCCAATCGTCTATTGTTACATCAGTTTCCTGTTCCCAGCTGACAGGAGTGGCACATGGTGTGGTCTTCTGCTGCTGTAGTTTATCTATAGCATGTATTAAGAGACTTATAATTGTATTAAGAGATGCTCATCTGCATACCTTGATTCTAACAAGTAATTATTTGAGTTGTTGTTGCCATCCTGTTAGCTCATAGCAGTCTGGGCATTGTCCACTGACATCAGCGAGGCAGTTTTGGAGACGGCTGTGCAGGAAAATCCCAGTAGATCAGCAATTTTGGAAATGTTCAGATCAGCCAATCTGGTACCAACAGCCATGCCAAACTGAACATCACTTCCATGAGAACTGCTTTGTAAGATGAATGTATATAAAAGAGTGGAGCCTGCTTAAAGCTAGCCCTCTAGTCTTTGCATATCAGATCACCAGCTGCCCGCACAGGGAATTCAATTTACACTCTCCGCTAGTACACAAGTCCTCTTTCTGCCAACCGTCTGGGGTCTCTAAATGGTCCTTCTTACTGTGTGTCACTAAAAAAAAAACATACAAAACAATGCTGATGCTTATTACAGGGTTTTTTTTCCCAGTGACCACAGAATATTCCAGCTTTCCTGTATGGAGCAACACCTGGGTCAAAAAACTAATAAAACTTTTGACCCTTTAGCAGTAATTCTGCATGCACAGATTTATTGACTAACTGTAATAAAGTTACTAAAAATAGTTCCCTAAAACTAAACGTAGACTGGGGGAAAATGTGTAAATTCACCTCCCCTAAATATACAGTGTAGCTTTTCTTTTCTGGCTTTTACAGGATAGAGCGGTTTAACCATGGCAAGATTAATGTTGAATGAAATCTTGCTCCCTGGCTGTGTGCCATTGTTTTGGTGTACTCAATTAACATGTGGTAACTTGACATCGAAGAAGTAAGAAGACATCAACCCTTGAGTGCTTTGTATACTGTAATAGCTAAGACAACCTCACTGGACTCGAGCATCTCAGTAAAGTAATAGCAAGAACACTGCTTTAGTTCCAAGTTTTAAAATTATTTCTGCAACCTGATTTTGCCACAGTTGCAGTAAGGTTTTAAAGTAACAGGGTTATTCCAGGTCATGTTGGTGACACACCCAGAGGCCCAATGAAAGGCCTCCCCATCACCACCACCAACAACGCTCCTGTAACTGTCAATTAAGGGCACTGAGTGTAGGCGCTGACTACATGTGGTGAGTATATTCCATGAGTCATTGACTGTCAGACACCTGAAATGTCCTATAAAATCAATTACATTAAAACTTAACAACTAGGAAAGAAAATATTTTACAAACCCAAGACTAGTTCAATGAGTGCTTTGTAAGTTTCTGTCCTGAGACAAGAATGGGCCCCAGAAATATTAGACTGTGGGTTTCAAGTTGGACACGGTGATGATGTCTGACCAAAAGGTCTAACACATCCATTCCCATCCTCTCTCTGATTCAACTACTGGACTCTGAAGCAGCCGTGCTGGGGATTCCTGGGAATTTCACACCTACAACGCCGATGAACAGTGACCAGTAGAGTCCATCACACCATGGTGTGCCATTTCGGACCGAGAGAGCCCAGCAGACAAGAGCAGATGCTCTCCCCCAGGGCAAACATGGGGCACCCCAGCCAGTGTAGACTTAGCAGTTTGGCGATGTGTACTCGCCCCGTCATGTCGATCAGGAGTGATGATGTTCCCAGGAAGACAACGTCAAGAGGTGCACCGCAGGTAAAAGAGGGAAAGCTGAAGAAAGTCTTTTCTTGAAAGAGCAAAGGTAGACATAATCACTATTGAAAGAAGCAGCACAGAATAATTTCAAATCTGCTTCAAAACTTAGTTACTAGAAGAATCTGAAAATTATAATCATATCTATTTTTAACCAGAACAATTTCAATTTATGTACCACATGGAAAATACTCCGCTTCTTCTTCCGCTTAATACTCAGCGGAAGAAGATGGATGGAAAATACTCTCAGTGTACGGTACTGTGCAAAAGCCTTGTGTCACCCTTCATTTCTTGATATTTTGTTTCCAAAAAGCCAGACTTTCTGGTAATTGTTTTAAAGTGCTCTTGAGAAATAGTTAATAGTTCCCATGTCTTTCTCTTAATCTATGAAAAATGCCAAAGAAAATGTAGTTTTACAGGCATAAAATAGTATTTCACACCAACAAGGTAATTCCTGAAGAGCTGTTAGCAGAAAACTTGGCATATCTTGGCATGCTGTGTAATGTGACCTTAAAAATGAGGAAACTGGCCAAGCAGAAGACAAAGAAGAAGTGGTAGGCTTAAAACTATCAACAGCAGATGAATGTATTTGAAAGTCATGTCCTTAAGAAATAGGAAAAAATCCAACAAAGGATCAGGCCCTTCAACAGATCTAACAACTACTCATTGAAGCCTTGTCAGAAATGGTCTCAGTGGAAGAGTGACTGTAAAGAAGCCATTCTTCAGGAAGGGAAACAGAGAGAAAAGGCTGAGTGGCTGCATGCCAAATTACACAAAAACTGAAAATCAATGGCAACAGATTTTACAAGGATAATGAATCCAAATTTTACATTTATAGTTTATATCACTGTCAGTATAAATGTATGTATGTATCTGTAAAACCGAGCGGAGGCTTTGTCATGTTTCATTTCAGCCAGTAGTATTGGAGGTTTTATGAAAATCGATGAAATTATGAATGTAAAAATATCTGTTTTTATTGACTGATCCACTATTCAGTACCATCTGGAAAACATCTGACTGGTGATGGCTTTATTTTTTATCACAACAATGATCCCAAACACACTACCAGTGCAGTAAAAACAAACCTGGATAGAAAAACACATAATTGAACACTATCAATCATGGATTGGCCTCCTCAGAGCCCAGACTTCAACATTATTGAAGCAGTATGGGATCATCTTGACTGAAAAAAGGCCGTCGACATCAAAAGAAGAAGCAATAAAACTTGCCTAAGATTCTTCAGGCTGTGTTGAAGAATAAAGGTGGTCATACCAAATACTGACTTTCAAGTTTGTTAGAATTGTACAAACCCTGTTTTGCCTTATATACTGTATTTTCATGTATTTTTGTAGATGTTTCAATAAAAGCAAAATATTCAGATTTGAAATTTGACTGAAGTCTCTGCACAGCACTGTAAGAAATGGTAAGGATTATACAACCTATACAATGCACTGATTCACTTTTCTGTTTCATATGGGTAATTCAAATCCAGGTGCTTGCTAATAATAAGCACGACTCCATTAAAGCACCATTTTCCCCCAAATTAAAAAATCTGTGTATCCGTACACCCCAGCTTGGAATGGAATAGTGTTTATTCAGGCTCTTATAGCCTTGATTGCTGTGGCAATTTAAACTGATATGGTGGTATGCTGTGACAATTTCAGCACTTCTCACACAGCCCATGGTATGTTTACGATAAGACCACTAAAGCACTGGGCTGACCCGCCATGGTTGCGTTTCATAAATCTATAAGCATAACTGCGGGACTGTGACCGCACATGAAGTCCAGTCCAGTTCTGCACAAAAACACAACTGCTTTTTAAAAATCTGAAAAGGTCTTTTATTATTTGTAATTAAAGCAGTTTTTTTTTTTTAAATTTGAGAACAAAACCCAAACAATTTTATGATCATGTTCACACAGATATAAACTATACTTGGACTTTCTAGAAATAATTTATTGAACTTAACTGAAGGGCAACTGATTTAAAATGATAAAGTGATTATTTTTTATGATAAAATGAATATAAATGTGACCTTTTTGAGTTGCAGTGTCTTTATTTTGTTTGACTAAAGAGTTGGGATTGAAATAGGTCGGGTGGATAGAGCACCCATTGAATTGCACCAGAGCCACAGCACAGCAAACACAGAGATGACCGACCCTCACAAATGGGCCTTTCAATACTTCTCCTCACTTTTGTCCCATCAATACCTTACTCTTCAGGGAGACCAAAGCCACCAACTCCAACCGTCTCTCTGCCCCTTCCAAACACAGAGTGAATGGTGTCTACTGTACCTCACACCACTCCCCTCTCTGTGGGGTAGAACACATTTTGACAGGCCTGTATTTATGGCATAGTGGAGTCGTGTTGGAATGAATCATGAAAAAAACCAAATGCATCTTGCTGGATGCTCATTTATATCAAGTGTCGGTCAGCTGTGGCGGTCTGCGTGTGTGGCCTATGTAAAGAGAATGGGGCTTGTGTGAGTGTATGTGTGAGGGAATATTAAGATAAGCCTAATGGGGACCAAGCTCTGTTTATTATCTGTCTGTATCTGTCAATGTGCATTATAAAGGTTGTCTCAAATGATTTTCTAATTGCCACTATAAGCTGTCATAATCAGTACTCTGGTAATAAAGAAAAGCTGCAAGTCTGAGTTAAAACAATACTTAAATACTGATGTTGTTGTAATATTTCATCCTTTTTTATACTGGCCATTAAGGTAGAAACAAAACTCTGTTTTGTTTGACTGAAGAGTTCAGTTAATCCACAAAGTTTTTTTTTTCACTTTGTGGACTAACTTAATTAGTGGCTATTTGGACATGTGACTGTTGTTGCCAATGCAGACTTAAAAAAATTACTTTTACATTTACCTAGGAGCACTAGCTTATGATCTGTTAAGCACGGAGGAAGCTTTTAATGCAAGAAAAGTGTTTACAGTTTAGAAGGCTAGAGTTTCTTCTTTTCAGTTGAAATTCCAATAACCACAACATAACCTTAAATGACACCAGGATTTACACGAATTTCCAGATAACACCGACAGATGCATAAATAATCATTTTTACGAAAATACATTATCAGTAAAAACACATTCCAGAATGATGAGCCACTGACAGACTCATCATAATATATACTTAATAACGATCTGTCTTTGAAACACTTTGCAAGAGAAAACGCTCACATAAACATATTCAAAACACTTGCATATATGACATATATCACCATAGGAATCTTTCAGGGTGCACTGTCTCGGTGGGTGTGTGGTAACAATGGGAGCTGGGGTGAGCAAAGGCAGAGTTCTCTGGTCCTTCTCCACATAAACCTTTAATATGAGGCCTCCTCAGCACCAGTCGGCCATCTAAAGGCACTGTACCCTGTAATTGACCTTAAAAATACTTTCAGTGGAGGTCGACAGCCATGTCATTGGCCTTCGGCCCAAGCGGTGGCTGCATCTCCCCAGCCCAGAGGAGCCTGGGAAGGCCTCACAGGGTATATTTAGTGGCCCTGTCCTTTTGAGCAGAGCAGGAGATGCAGATAATGCCAGTCTGAGTATAAAACCGCTCTGCCGCCCACGAGTGGGCCTGTCACCGGAACATTTCTCTCTCCCACGGAGTTGTGTTTCCTGAGGTCAGAGGTCACCTGTAGGCAAGCCAGGTGAATATACAAACATAGGAGCTACTGATTGGAACCTATGCCTTGGATTAAGAAGGGGTGTGCAAAAATCTTCGGTCTCTGTGTGGCAGGAGCCAATTTGATAAGAAAAAATAAATAATAAAGCTCTCAGATCAGCTGACAAACAGCAGCAATGGTAAATTTGAGCTATGATATATTTTGACATGTCAAACTGCAATGACATGTGTCAGAAGTGATTTGTATGTGTTGATCTTTTCACTAAGATGAGTGGAGGGACCTCTCAACAAAGAGACAAATAAATCTATCAACTTCATCTGAGGACAGATCCACTGTCAGATGGGTTTCATAGTCCTGTCCATGTTCTGGTCAGCTCACATCAAATGCAGTGCTTCAAACAGTCACAAACTAGCTTCTATACCACTCCTCCATTCATCTGTTTTATTAATTGATATGTATCATAATTGTGAAAGTCTTTCACCTCTGTCGCCTCTGTCAGTGCGCCCCAGGGTGGCTGTGGCTACAACGTAGCTTGCCATCACCAGTGTGTGAATGTGTGCGTGAATGGGTGAATGACTGGATATGTAAAGCGCTTTGGGGTCCTTAGGGACTAGAAAAGCGCTATATAAATACAGGCCATTTACCATTTACCATTTGTACTAAAAGATATGAATCGATGTTGTGATCTGGTCCCTCTGAATGAACCACATCCATAAATGGTTACTGCGTCTATGAGTACATAGACATGAGCACATGAACTGTGAAAGCTGGCTTTTTTCGCTGGAGCCTCTTCCTGTACCCCTAACATGTATTTGGGTTTTGAAAACAGTTTTACCACACTAACAGCAATAATTCTCTTTAGTATTACTTTAACTTTAGTATTTTGAAGATTATGTCAAAATCCTGTCCAAACATTCCATCCTCAACAGATCTACAACAACACTCCTATTTCCATATCACATCTGGAGATCATACAAAACATAATGAATAATGAGAATCTTTACAGCTTTCAAACACTAGTAATTTGATTCTGTTTAACTCTGGCCTATGCATGTAGTGTATAACATGTTTTATGTGGAAAAGTATCATCATCACCGTTGGAATCAGAGCTAATGACTCTTGATGAAGACATTAATAATAACAAATGTAATTTGCTATATTCACATTTATTTTTTAATACGAAACACAGACCTAGACATAACCAACATAGAAATAATAACTTCAGTAATAATTAATATAAGTGTTACAGTTCTATTACCAATTTCAATCATATTATTCACTTTTATAATAGATCAGCTGCATCAGTTCTTCATTAAGCCGCCCCATCATGCTCATTATGTTTGTGCAGCTGTAACCAAAACGCTAAAAGCACTTTTTTTGCATGTCACACACAGACAGCAACATTCCTGCTGGTTTCTATTAGAAACTGCTGTCTGGGGCATCTGCAAGGTAATTTATGATTTCTTTCACGAAAAATTATCGTTGGAAATAAATCACAGCATACTTCTGTCTTGTAAATTTTTTTTACCAGTGAAAACTGGAGTCGATGTATGAACAAAAACAAGTCGATTTTCCTCCTTTGCTGCCCTGTCTGTCGGACAGGTACACATGAAAGGAAAGTCTCTCTTGAGTATTCTTACACAGGTGAGAACAGTGGAGTGATGCAACAATATCTGGCATTTGAGAGCATCATTTCAGTACCTTTTAACAATTCTAAACCACAAGCCTTGGTAAGCTTGAACAACACCAAACTTTCATTGTTTCTTTAATAGTTTTAGAATAATAGATCATGTCTCAGGACCTTCATGTCCTTACTTATAGGAATTTTGGTTTCTTAAGAATACGCATTCACAAAGCCCCAAAGATAGCAGGAAACAGGACAAAGAAAGAGAGAGAGAAAGAGTCTAAATACTTCTGGATTCTCCTCCAGAGACACTGCAACTGAGTATAAAATCCAAGCCCAACAATAACAAAGAAACACTTTTGATCCGCTGTATAAAAGGACAGCAACAGAGCTTGACAGACCAGGGGTTCATGTGCTCACTGTGGTCATGGTGACAGATCTGTCGACCACTCCTTGCCCATCTGGGCTGCCGGTGGAAATCTGCCTACTCTCTGAGGACAGCGAGTTCAGACCGGTAATTTAGTTCAGATGAGGTAAAGCAATATTTCCAGATTAATACGAGCCATATTCCTTTAGAACTGTCCTTTCTTTCTTCTTCTCCTTCCTGCATTTTTTTTTTACATCTTACATGTCCAAAAGCGTCTGGCTGAAGATGAAAGGAAGAAGTAGAAGAGCAAAAAAAAAGACAGAGTGAAGGAAGATGAACAAGTTTTATGCTTTTTGTGAGACAGACACAAGGGATAGCCAGTTCTACTATGACATTTGTATGTCTTTCATTAACTTTCTTTTGATCATTTCTTGAAATGCCTAATGAACAGCTTATTTGATATGGCAGAGAGAAAAGTTTGCTTTGTGTTGTTCCTTTCATTCTCCCATGGTTAGTTTAATTTTATCTACAGACCAAATAGATTTACACCCTTTTGCATTTACACACTCTATTTATCTTTTTTATGTCACCAAGTGATGTTAAATAACAAAGAAATCCCTCAGTAGCAATCCCATGCTACTAGGCAGGAACTCTGGAGCAGATTAAACCGGTTGGACAGTACATGTTTAACGATGCTCCATACAACTTCAGACAGCGTTTTCAACATAATATACCTAATGACTCTTGGTTTCAAAAGAACCTAATGTTATCAGCGTCACACTGCTTTGGAAGCACACTGCTCCAGATGCCATTAGTCTGGCTTGGCAACAGAGTCAGTAGTTGAGATTCAGGAAGTCACAGCTGTCACTGTCCTGCATCAACTGACTGAGCATGTGACGGGCTACATCAGCCCATCCAGATGCCAAAGAAAACCATTTATCTCTCCACAATTTATAAAGAATTCTATTTATAACTTTTGTGCAACATCTAGAAAAGATGATTAAAGTAAGCAGCAAAGAGCTAAAACATGGATTAATTGGCCACCGGGCAGCTGACTGGCTTTGCTGCTGGAGCTTAGCCAGCTGAATGATGAGCAGCCTTGCATGGCTATTCTTTCATCAGCTGGCTATTTTTTTTATTGTAGCTGAAATACTGGAAATTAAACAAAAGTCTCCCCAAGTTACTGGAACAATAAATCAGACCAACAGTCCCTGAGCAGCGTTCCCCATAGTTTTCAATTATATTCTGAATGACATTTGCTTCATATGCAGAGGATAAGGCAAGCTGCCACTTTGGCTGTGGCTTCTGTAGCCTAATAGAAGACGCATGCCGATGAAGGACATACAGCAATGGTGCTCTGTAGGACTGTGATTATGTCATGGTTTTCTTATCTTAAAGTAACCGTAGAGTGTCACTATGTTCCTGCCTAGTAAGCAAGACCTCTTGACGGGATGCCACCTTCTTACCGATTCTGCTGATCACGGCTCAGCGAATGATATAAGAAGAGTCAAACTTCTGCTTCTGCTGCTGTTTTTTAAATGTTTTTTCTGGAGTGTTCTCCCCCATCCATCTGTCACACTGCATGAGTGTGATGTCAGGACTGGGCCCTCATATTGGCTGGGCTCAGCTCGCCCGCAGCTCTTGAACAGTACAATTGAACACTGGGTTTGAAAAGGAACGTGAAATTAGTGGTGACTCATCTCTGGCCACTATGTTACTATATCATTTCTTCACCAGTGATGATTTCAATCGATCTAAAGTTCCATGAAATCAGACCAAAAAAGCCAAAAGAATGTGTCTCTATGCGAAAGAAGGAAATTATTTGCTTTTAAGTGCAGGTTTTCTTCACTTCATATAGTTCATTTAACATAGTACAAAACCTTAAATACACACACATGTATGAGATATTTTACAGAATAAAATTCCACTTAAAATTAGAAACCATTTTTTCCATAAACTTCATTTGAGTGACATGTGATTGTAGTACTTAAATGTCATTTGAGACATGACAAGAGATCTTTATAGTTATAGACACACCAGGGGCACATTATTTGGCCCCTATTATCTTAAAGTAAAATTGATGAGGTAGACGACAAGAGAGTGGAATAAGAGAGATAAGATTTTTACTCCTTGTACTGTTTACTCTAGCCTTGGCTGCAAATTTGTTCCCGTGTGCAGACCTTCTGTGTACAGCTTATATGTTGTCCTAGTGTTGAGCAGGTTTTCTCTGGGAAATCCCAAAACACAAACCCATCAGTTTTCCCTCCCGGTTAAAAAGTGATTTAGAAAAAAAAAAAAAAACTTACCAAATTATCAAAAAATAGAAACCAGTAGAAAGATGTGAAGTGTTTTTACCTTCTATTTCCATTTTTTACCCAAGCTATTTCACCTGTAACTAAGACATCAGCATCCAACCTCTTTCAAATTTCATACACCAACACATGTAGACTGTTAGCTGATGCAGAGATCTAACTGTGACACTGAAGATGAAACTGCCACTGTAGTAGAGGACACACTGTCATAAACAAGGATGGTGGGAAGAATCTACTTTGTGAGTTCCAGCTCATTTGAAATACAAAGTAACGCCCAACTCATCCACACATTGCCCTGCTTGGGCTTACCATTAACCCCGGTGACCTGTAACTGTGTGTTTGTGTGAGAGTGCCCTGTGTATTTGCACATCTACTATTCCTAGTGTAGTGGAGGGCCAAGGGACCACACGAGAAGAACAGAAGAACGTTTCCTTTATAAACAACTTTTAAATCAACCATTTCTTAGCCACAGTATTTTTCCTACGAATTTCTAGCCAATAGTTAGGAGCTGTAATTTATGGGTCCACTACGGCAGTAGCATATTCAAAAAGAATGTGCAACTGCTCTACTAAGTCTTACTTAATTCTCTACAAAGCTGGCAACTTGTTGAGCAGGTTTACAGCATCCCATCAATATTTTAGTCCCCAACTGGAGATAGGGTTTCCAGTATATTTCTAAACCTTGTTTCAGATCAATTTAGTGTCTTAGTCCACCCATGATGTTTCGGCTTAACTTTTATTACAGTATAATGAATCTACATCCTAGATCTATATGGCGCCTGAGTTGCACACTTCTCTTGATGTAGCTAGCGAGCGCACATTTAGCCTGGCAGAATGTAGCTTTGCATTGCTGAGTGTGGTTGAGATTTATGTTACTGCTGTGGGGCGTGCATGTGGCTAACAGATGGTGGCATCCTGCTCCTCTTTCCTCCCTCAGCACATCACTGCTTAGTCGGTCCCCCAGCCCATCCCTATCTGCTTTTTCCCTGTCGGTCTGATACAAAGTTTTGAGCAGTACCATCAAGAAAGCTCGTGCAGTTGTGTTTTTAGAAATATCATTTCCATTTTAGTATCTTAGAAATGAAATTTCTAAGATGCTAAAATGCTAAGCTATTCTATCTTATCCTCTATTAAGACAAAGAAATGGTCTCCTCAAATACCTCAACTAAAAATCCATTAATCAGCTCCAGACTGCAGAACTTATTTTAGCCTCCTCTTACCATCAGCCAGTATATTTTAAAAATAACATTAGCTTTTGAATTCAATACATACAATACGTCTATCAGTCCTTTTAATTTGGATTTCCTGTGTCAAACTCTTCTTTCCACCAGTGACCCCTTGTGTCCTATGGATGGGCCGTCATCATCTTGTAACAGATCATTCCCAAGTTAGAAATATGTTAATACAGAGACAATGGGACCCAAGCTACTGTGGCTCAGGAGGTGAAATAGATCATCTACTGATCTGAATGTCAGTTCAATCCCTGAGCAAGGCCTGCCTGTTTAACTGTCCTTGGACACAATAGATTTCCACTCATGCACCCAAAAACGTATAAGGATGTGCATGAGTATTACAGGTAAAAGCGTTTAGGATTGGAGTGCATTGAGTGCTCATTCAAACTAGAAAAGCAAAAGCACTGCATCAATATCAGTCCGTTTAACAAATCATGCCAAAATGCATTGTTAAAGGTAAAGTCCTAAAGGATTTTACCTTTAACTTGTGCTAATTTGTTCATAAATTCCTGTAACCGTTTTCTTTCTTCTTTTTGGGAGGCAGTATTTCTTTCTTTTTTTTGTATTTTTAAGTTATTTTGTGGCCACTGTGGACCTTGTTGCTCTAAAGCTGCCTTAAGCTGTGGGAGATACTAACTCTCATTAGAATACCAGACAAAATCACAATAATAGTGCAACTGTGGTATAATTTCTAAATTTACAGCATGTATTCAGCAACCGCTGACCATGTTTGACATTCACTTTAGGAGACAAATTGATACCAAGCAGTGACAGCACACATAAAAAAAAATCCCACTCAGCCTGTGATGACACTCTGCCTATTTTGCTCCCTTATCTAATCCATCACATCAGCTCTTTAGCTGTCACACTGAATGCCAAACACAGAAATCAGGCACACATGCATATCTTACGGTAAAAGAGACAGAACACTATTCTAACACTGTACAGGTGTAAGCAATGCATTTTTGGCCCAGTGCAATCTTAAATGAAGAAACCATTACTATCAAAACCAAAACTTTGAAGAACCCCAAAGGGAGGTTTTAACCACTGAGTAGTTGCCGAAGGGTTTCCAGGCAGCTAGATCTGTGGAAGGGGATCTACATAACACTGCTGTCTTTATGAGTGTGTTCAAATAGTATTCTGTCAATCAGATCACCTTTACATACCCACTACCCATGGCAGTGCTATCGTGAAGCACAGCACATGCCCCATGTACAGACTGGGAAGTAAATATCAAGTGACGTACAGTATACTGTGGATTTTCACAAGTGGCACAATCAGCCATAAAGGGCATGTAGTAAACAGAGCCATTAACGCAGCCTTACAGTGCTAAACTTTGGGGCTTTCCAGAAAATGTTCACATGGACTTTTAAAAGTGTAGCCAAAATGAGTCTTCCTTCCCACACACCTTGAAGCGGTATGAGTTGGGTGACCCATATCCATGTGGAGACACAGATAAACACACAAAAGTAATCAGACAAGCGCACAGCCCCCGTCTACAGATTCAAGTATTCCACTCTGTTAATCTACGTCCCACTGTCAGAGTCTGAGAATGTACAGCTGTGTGGTTTTCTTGACACATTCGATTCCCTGCCATTGGGAATCACCTCAAGGTGTTCTGAGTCATCTGTTTGTGTTTGTGTCTTTATCTATTCTATGACACCAGAGAGCTGCAACCACAAGGAGTTTGCAGCCACAAGGAGAGGAGACTTTTACTATTGAGACACACAGATGCAGCCACAAACGTGCAACCACAAATCCACACACCCACACAGTTACACATGTACTCATATAAACATGGAAGGAAATGCGAGTCATATTAATCCTCGAGGACACCAATGTCATTCCACTCTGTGCCATTTTTCGGTCCCAGTCTTCTGCGTCATTTTTAGAAATGGAGCATAAGAGGAAGACAAAGTGTTCCTGTGGATCATTGTGTGTCTTAGATAACTCCAAACAGAAAGTGACGTTCAGGATTTGAAATTTGTTGATTTTTCCTCTCATGCTATGTCTCTGCTTGGTAATCATACTCCAAGTGTGACCACAGCACTAAGATGAAACCTTACACATGTAGAGGCATTTTAAAAAATTTAAAAGAAAAGTGCTCAGAAAGGGAGATTTTTTTCATTTGAATTTTGATCCTATCAAATGTGGTGAACAATTTTTCCCACACGGTGTCATACTCTGACGTATGGACATGTGCCTGTCAGTGTGACAACACGTGATGTTGAATCAGTTCTGCGTAAATGTGTGTGTGTATATATATATATATATATATATATATGTATAGCAATGACATCGGGATGCCATTCGGGCTGGAGAAGTGTAGTCGGATGGTAACAAAGAGAGGGAAGGTAGTCAGAACTGAGGGGATCGAGCTACCAGAAGGCAACATTGCAGACATAGAGGACAGTTACAAGTACCTGGGGATCCCGCAGGCGAATGGGAACCATGAAGAGGCCGCTAGGAAAGCTGCAACCACCAAGTACCTGCAGAGGGTCAGGCAAGTCCTGAGGAGTCAGCTGAACGGTAAGAACAAGAGCCGGGCCATCAACACCTACGCCCTACCCGTGATCAGGTACCCTGCTGGGGTAATAGGCTGGCCAAAGGAGGAGATAGAAGCCACTGACATAAAGACAAGAAAGTTCCTTACCATGCATGGAGGATTTCACCCCAAGTCCAGCACCCTGAGGCTGTACGCTAAGCGGAAGGAAGGGGGCCGGGGACTGGTGAGTGTCAGCACCACAGTCCAGGATGAGACAACGAACATCCAAGAATACATTGGGAAGATGGCCCCAACTGACCGAGTGATCAGTGAATACCTCAGCCAGCAGAAACCCAAGAAAGAGGAGGGAGACGAGGAACCATCATGGAAGGACAGGCCCCTGCACGGTATGTACCACTGGCAGATAGAGGAGGTGGCTAATATCCAGAAATCCTACCAGTGGCTGGACAAAGCTGGACTGAAAGACAGCACAGAGGCACTAATCATGGCAGCACAAGAACAAGCTCTGAGTACAAGATCCATAAAGGCTGGGGTCTATCACACCAGGCAAGACCCCAGTTGCAGGCTGTGTAAAGATGCCCCTGAGACAATCCAGCACATAACAGCAGGGTGCAAGATGCTAGCAGGCAAGGCATACATGGAACGCCATAACCAAGTGGCCGGCATAGTATACAGAAACATCTGTGCCGAATATGGCCTGGAAGTGCCGAGGTCAAAATGGGAGACGCCCCCAAGGGTGGTGGAGAATGACTGAGCTAAGATCCTGTAGGACTTCCAGATACAGATGGACAAAATGGTGGTGGCTAACCAACCGGACATAGTGGTGGTAGACAAACAGAAGACGGCTGTAGTGATCGATGTAGCGGTTCCGAATGACAGCAATATCAGGAAGAAGGAGGAGCACTGAGCAGCTCCTTCAGTGGGAGACTGCGGCACCCACGGTGTGGGACGGAAAGATTTCGCAGGTCTTTCCTCCCCACTGCTGTCAGACTCCACAATATAGACTTTAACTGATCAAACACACACATCCACAAATGTGCAATAACACTAATGTGCAATAATCTTTTCTGGGATCGTTGTATTTTTACTCAGTTGTATATAGCATTTGTACTCTATTTTTATCTCATTGTATATTTTATTCTATTTTATTCTATTTTATTCTACTGTATATAGTATTTTATTTTATTCTATTCTGTACAGTTGTGTACTGTATTTATTCTTATTTTATTTTATTCTAATTTTTGCTTCATAACTTTTGCACTGTCCACTTCCTGCTGTGACAAAACAAATTTCCCACGTGTGGGACTAATAAAGGTTATCTTATCTATCTTATCTCAAGGAACACGAGAAACTGGAGAAATACCAAGGGCTCAGAGAAGAGCTCGAGAGGATGTGGAGGGTGAAGGTGACGGTGGTCCCAGTGGTAATCGGAGCACTAGGTGCAGTGACTCCCAAGCTAGGCGAGTGGCTCCAGCAGATCCCGGGAACAACATCGGAGATCTCTGTCCAGAAGAGCGCAGTCCTGGGAACAGCTAAGATACTGCGCAGGACCCTCAAGCTCCCAGGCCTCTGGTAGAGGACCCGAGCTTGAAGGATAAACCGCCCGCAGGGGCGTGCTGGGTGTTTTATATATATATATATATATATATATATATATATATATATATATATATATACATATATATATATATATACACATATATACACATATATATATATATATATATATATATATATATATATATATATACATATATATATATATATATATATATATATATATATATATATATATATATATATATATATATGTGTGTGTGTGTGTGTGTGTGTGTGTGTGTGTGTGTGTGTGTGTGTGTTCTTTCCTTTCCCTCTGTATTTACACAGTTAGCATCTTTTTATCATCTCAGCATATTTGCTTACCAATCAGGTGAGATGACATGTGCAATTTAGATCCCATGGTATATCTTACTCTGTTGTTCCCAGTGAACTGGGTGAGGGCTGTACTTTTTCAACCAAACAACACAACAACAAAAAAGCTATACTGTAGGAATTGTAATGATGAGGCATAAGGCAGGAATTTGCTTCATTAAGTTACGTGTCTGGAAACAGAGCTAAACTCATGGCAGTTGTCAGGGGATTATTATCTCCACACCCACGCTCTTGGTTCTTTGCTAAAGTTCTGAGAAAGTCCTGGGTTGCAGGGTACAGCTGATATGTCAGTGCCTCAGGCCTAAAGGCTGAGGTGCCTGCATACCTGAAAATGTTTCCATAACAGCACACTTTAGTTAAAGGCACATTTTTCTGTATTTGTTAAAAATTGAATTATTCAGTGGTGTTGAAACTGTGCTATCATTCATAATCTAAGCATCTGGAAGAAAAATACACATATTTATGACTGAAACTCAAATGGACATGGGCTGAACACATAAAACCAACCCTGCAAAGCAAATGGGAGAGGTTTGCTCCCACGACTTTCTGCCAGGCAGGCAGTGTGTATTTTAGGATGCATTTTAACCCAAACCATGATCTTTTCCTAAACCTACCCAACTACTTTTTTTTTTGCCTAAATGTAACCATCTAACCAAAGTGTGCTAAAAACCAAAAATAATATATGAAAAAAGAAAGCTTTCTCTCTTAAATCATTCCATGCAAAGTAACCAGCACATAAAATGACTAAATAAAACTGTGTATCATTATAGTTCCAGTGAAATATACTTTAAATGTAAGCAAATACACATTAAACACCTTCAAACAGAAATTACCGGGGGAGATTTATGGCAACGTGATAAAGAGCACAAAATGGAAAGAAAGTCATGCTGGGTAGAAAAAAAAAACCCACATTCCTCAGACACTTTGGTAAACTATAGCTCATTTAAGACTAAATGTTAACTGATAAAAGCTGGGGTTGTCATTAAGAGCAAGTAAAAAATGAAGGTAGTAAACAGTTTATATAAATGTTTGTTGAATGGACCAATGGAAACAGCTCCAGGTATTTTGTGCTAGCTGAGCAGATGAGACACTTATCTGGAAGGAAATGCTTAGGCACTGCCTACATGAGACTTTGTGGTGTTTACCGATGATTTGGCAGTATGCCAACTATGTCTGTGTGTTTTAAACCCATTTGTTTCTCTTTTCTTGGAGGTTTACTGGTCCACCAGGGCCTGATGCAGTGCTGCCTGTCAGAGACGAATATACGAACATTCAATGGCAGCATCATATAATGGAAGCTAAAACACGGCAACTTATACTGTAAAAGAGAAGTATTTTTTTAAGCCAGCACTTATATAGGTCTATATACATAATGTTAGTTCAATCCGGAATTATTTAGTCATAAAAATATACACTATTTCAAAGATTTTGGCTGCTCATATTTCAAAGTAATGTATGCATCAGCTTGTCAGTGCATTGCATGCATCACATTAAAAAAACTGTGACAATACAAAACAGTGTTTTACTTGTTTTTTTTGTTTGAGGTTTTATTTAATTCATCTCTAAGGGCATAATGAGATATCATTGCCTGAATTAATACATGCAAGGGAGCAAGTGAGGGCTTGCATGTGTTAGCTTTTCCAGCTAGTGAGAATGCACTGTGTGTCTTGCTCTGTGCATACATCTGTACATGTACATACAAATGCAAGAGGCTGGTACATGCCAAATATTTTCTTTAAATTGAGCTGCCTTTCAAATGAAAAACAAATCCGATTTAGACTGGCAGTTTGAAAAAAAAAGACTGCTCCAGAGACTGCTATATGTGATTTAATAACACACTGAATTATGCGGTCACTGGATTAGCTTTGATACTAAGCCAAATTTACAAAATAAAAGAAAGTAAAAAAGAAGGCAGAGCTATATGCAGAGGTTAAAGAGACCCCAGCAAAGATCTGAAACAAGGACCAAGGACTGCTTCGGAAATGTGCCCAGCTTCGGAGGTTGAAAATGGCTAATGAAAAACATAGAAAGGAAAAGGGTATCTTAAGGGGAGGGACAAAAGGGGGAGAAGTAATCTGAGGTAAAAGGTCCGCAGCACTGATATGGTTTCTATTCTTGCAGCATTTTCTGGGTCTTTCAAGAGCTCAAGGCAGCAGGCCTGTCATACAGCTGAACTGTCACTCTTCTCACTTCGGCGCTGTCTCCCACCTCTGACACACCCTTCTCCTTCCATCTGCACCACTCCTTTTGCTAACTGCCTGGGGTTTTATTCCCTTGGCTATCAATGACACCTTTATCTTCTTATTTCACTCAGCCAACATTTTCAGGGCACACTAACTTCCTGTCAAACATCACTCGTCCATTCTGTTGTTCTCAGCAGATTATGCATGTGCATCCCCGTACACCTGGATTCCCGACCTCATTCCCGCCTACGACCTCATAAATCAATCAATCCTCTTATAAAGCTTTTAAAGGAATACCTGCTTTGTCCCTCTATATCGTGAACATGACTCTGATTGCTGATGGACAAATCTGGTACCTTGTCTACTGATCACTGCATTTGTACCTTCTTTTCGAGTCACTGTTAAAGGTATATAAACTCTGTGTGGTATATAAAATCTTATAGATGCTTTGGAGTAAGGTGGCAACAAGAAATAAAGAGACTTCAGAAGCATTAGAAAACACACTTGCATGCACAGAACACATAGCACATTTTATGAACTCATAATTGCAAAGTTTATAGCCTCGCTGCTGCTCAGTCTGGCTCACAGAACACACACATAGACACACAATTTCCCTTGGAAGTGGAGCAAAGTAACATAGGGCAATAATTGACAGCTCTGACAGCAGTGGACAGCAAATATGTAATAAGTACACATATCGCAACAAAATATTGGATCAGCATTGTTGGAGTTATGTTGTTCACCGCTGAAACAAAGTGTTCGCAGGCCAGGACCCAAAATATAACTGTCTCCTTCACTCAGACATCATGATGGCACACCTGGCAAAATACAGCATTACACTCACAGGGGGAATGCCACACCTGGCAGCAGTGAGGACGAGTTTTCCACCTTTTAAATGAGTGTGGTAGTTAGGCTGGCACAGGGAGGTAGACTGGCATGACTGAGCAGGTTCCACTTGCGGAGCAGGGGAGGATAAAGTAGGCGTGAGGATAAAGTGGGTGTGGGGATGAAAGGGAGGGGAAGTGGAGGGCACGGTGCAAGCCAAGGAAACACAAGTTGGTTGGGGGCATGCAAGTTGGGGGCTGGGTATATTCACTGCGGAAGTAGTGCAGCGAAAAAAAAAAAATCCCAAACATTCCTGTGACCTCTCTCGCTGCTCTACCTTAACCCCACCATTAGGTTCCTCGCCACACCCTGGAAGCTCTTAGCTTTGAGCTGTCACCGGTGGGCTGAAAGCAAATCAAGATAACCACAACACAGAGATGAATCAATCGGAAGGTGAATGAGAGGCAGAAGAAAAAAGAAATACTTAAGTCTAAATGTGGAGCATGTAGAAGCAATGTGTAAACAGTATTACAGCAAACAGATATGGGCAGGACAACTGCTGTAGCTTCTTTTCTGCTACTTTTTGGTGTTATAAAAAGATAACACACACTTACAAAGTCTACACAGACTCTTGTAATATTAGTCTGCTGCAGCTGTTTTCTGCTTCTCATTGCTGACATAACAGCTGATGTCCTGTAAACATACAAAACTTTTAAAAAAATGCTTAATTCCTTTTATTATGTGACAGCAAAATGTTCATGCAAACCATATTGTGACCAGATGAGGTCTTGACTCTTTTACTAGGTGTCCACTGCTGAAGCAGAACAAGCTTTTGTTTGATCTTTCATAAACCAAAGTTCAAACTGAATCAAAACAAAACAAAGGCACTCGCAGCACACGTGCACCCTGCTGCAGCAACTTTCCTCAATTGTCTTTTGACCTGCTTCACCTGGTGATTCACACACGCCCCAAACTCTAATCCAGGGAAGGAAAAAGGTGTCACAGCCACTTCAAAGTCTGATGACTAACACAAGAGTGGTTTACACACTCAAATATAAATAAGTGTCTTCTCTGAGGCTAAGGTGGATTCAAAGAAAATTCCACCCAGTCCACAGCATGACACGGCTTTCACAGTCCCAGTTCTACCATAATGATACCTGTGTTTACATATAGACACACGAAAGCTCATGCACACACATGCAGACACACACTGGGAAAGCTCAACATTAGGTAAGATATTCTCTCCTCCGCTCACCTTTCTGGGCTGCACAGTGACTCCAAACTCCAATGTGTGAGGTGTGTGTCAGTCTCTCTCCTTGATTTCGCTCTCCCTTTCCCTCACTTACTCCTCAACCTGCAGTCATCGCGTGGCGCTAGTCGCGGTGAACTAAGGCAGAGGGAAAAAAGAGGAGGGATGGGAAGGTTAGAGGGACAAATGAGTCCTGCCCAGACTGATGAGAAAGGCTTCCAAAAAAGGCTTCCGCCCTCAGGAGAGAAAGGATCAGAACACTTTACTCCACCAAAATGTTTTAAACTTTCTCACCGCTGCTCTGTTTCCACCGATTTCTTTTTACTGAGCTCCTTTTTGTTCCATTCCTTTTTCCTAGCAGTTTTTAAAAGTTTTCCTAAAAACTTCTTTTCCCTCTTGAGGTCCTGCCAATCAGCAAACCGCTTGCTCTTTAAAAAAAAAAAAAAAGTCCTGCTTCCTTTCTCTTTCTACTTCTGCCACTCACTAGTTCTTCTTCTCCCTGCTGCTGCCTGTCACTGTTTATCTAAATTTGTCTGAATTCTTTCTCCGTCTACCTCCTTCTCTCACACTCACGCACTACACTCACAGCGTGTGCTTTACCTCGCACTTACTCTGGTGTGCAGCTGTGTGATGAAGGAAACACACCTGCTATTACTGAAGTGTGTGTGTACATATATGTGTGCAGTACAGAGCTTACTCTAAGGCAAAAGATGGAATCCAGTTGGAGTTTGCTTTCCATACTGTTTCAACTGTCATCTGGTTTCAGAACTGTTAAACTGAATCTATAAATCTATGCTTGGCTGAAGGTATTTAATAGGAAATGTTTAAATGTTTATGGTTGGTTGGTGACTGCATGTGACAGTGAATAATATGGCTTCCATACCTGCAAGACACTCGCACAGATGCACATGCACTTTACAGCTTTAATGACCCTAACATCATCTTTCCAAAATTTGAGGAATGCATAGTGCTTTTTGAGAGGCAGGCATGCAAGTTTAATAACAGAATTACTGGGAGCTACTGGGAGAAAGAAAGGAGATGTAGCTAAAATCTAAATTGACTGACACACTTCAGCAAGAATCCATTAATGGGCTGTCTCAAATTCACAAGAACCTTTTTGACCCGGGGCTGTGTGTTTTGTATGTGCTGCAGGGTTTCCTCTAGGTGGAGCCAAGTATGACTGGCTGTAATCCAGAACACCTGGCTGGTGTCCAACAAGGATATTATCTACCGGTTAACCTCTGTCTGTCTACACGTGGACCAGCGAGCCTATACGTGCTCCTCACCATGCACTCAGCACCATCTTACTCTCTGTATCATCCTTGTGTTTGTCATGTAAAACATGTGCCACATATATGCACGAACACTCAAACCTCATTTTGCTTCTTTTCATTCATTTTAGCCTATTCTCATGATACTGCTGTTAATTATTATAACGCTGGCAGTCTGTCTCTTCTCTTTGTTGTGGTCTGTGATGTAACCATAACAATCTTTATTACTGCATGTAACTTAGACTTGTAGAGGAAAAAGTGAAAGGGTCAAAAGGAGGGGCGTATATTCACTCCAGCTCTCCAGTCATCTTGTAACCTGATCAAGAGATAAGCCAGAGCAGTGCTGACAACAGCTTTCACAATATAACCCAGCCGTGCAGCAGATGAGAGATTTTCAACAACCACATTACAATTCTGAGTCATCATCATGATCCCAAATACCAGCTTGGCTCCAGCTTCAGCTGCTCAGTTGGGATACACCACAATGATCATCAGCCACATCCCCACAAACCTCCCCTGACTCCAAAGATAACTGCTTTACGATCCCATGCTTCACTCTTCCCCCCTACTCCCAGGGAGCACTACTTAAAATCAAAGTAGCGTGTGAGTCAGCTCTCCAATCATGAAAAAAATCCTATTTACAAGCCTTGACCTATGAGTCACTATGTAATCGTTGAGAATCTGGAACAGCTTCCTTCTCTGCTGGTCATCCCTCACTCCCCCAGTTCCTGTTTGTCTGGTTTACAACATTCCCATTTCTCTTTCTGTCATTGAACGATTTCAGCCGAAGGGTCAAATTATGCCAGTGGCCCAAAATGTGTTAAGACCTAACAACTGTTCACAAATTTAGGTCACTATCCCAAATGCCTGCATGTACAGTTTGTGCCTGCATTTGCCATTCTCTGTGGTTTTGTGTGATTGTTTAACTTTGTCATCAAGCTGAGCGTGGGAACTTTGTGTGCTGATTTTTACACACAGGTTTCTGTTCTGTATTTGTATACAGATGTTCAACCAGCACGTCTTGTTTTAAATGTCTTTGCCACTGATACAAATTCTGCAGAGATTTTATTCACAGGGCAATATTTTTTTTACTGACAAATAAATATCTTTTTTTGTTATATTTGGTTTATATGTTTACAGGTCATCAGTTCATAGGTCATCAGCTGATCAGTGTTTGCTGGCAGTATCTCAGAGGATTGTGGTTTTGAGATTGTGGCTTCCAAGCTGTGGAACAGGCTTTTAATGCACTTGAGATCTGTGGACACTGTTGATACATTTTAAATGAAACTTAACATTCACCTCTGCAGCATTGCTTTTGCCTAGTTTTTACCATTTACTACTGTAATTAATATGTCTTATTTTATATTGTAAAGATGTTTAAACGACGGTAAATTGGTATGATATAAAATATCCCCCACACCATTACACCACCAGCAGCAACCTACAAGCCATGATGGATCCATGCTTTCATGTTGGGTTTTCACCAAATTCGGACTGTACCATCCAAAAGTTAGAGAAGAAATGGACTCTCATCCAACCAGGAAATATTTTTCTAATCTTTTTTTTTGTCCAGTTTTGGTGAGCCTGTGGGAATTATAAACTCAGTTTCCTTTTCTCAGCTGACATACTGCATTGTTCATTTGGAGACTCTTCTGCATACCTTTGATTCTAACAAGTGGTTATTTGACTTTCTGTTGCCTCCATATCAGCTCTCAGCAGTCTGCCCATTCTCCTCTGATCTCCTGCATTAACAAGGTATTTTAGTTCAGTGAACTGCCGCTCACTGCATAGTTTCTCTTTTTCATACCATTCTATATAAACTAGAGATGATTATGTGGGAAAATCCCAGAACATCAGTAAAACAAGTGTACCTAATAATAGGGTGGATGGTATGTGTCGTCAGTGATATTCCTGATTCTCTGGCCAACGTGCTCCAAATCCATCCATCCATCCATCCATCATCTTCCGCTTATCCTTATCCTTGTCAGGGTCAGGGGCGGGCTGGAGCCTATCCCAGCTATCGTAAGGCGAGAGCCAGGTTACACCCTGGACAGCTCTACAGGGTCTAACCTAAATGGGATAATTAAGGGATTATTTAGTATTAGTGTTTTCATCACTGTTTAGCCATGTTACTGGGATCTTAACATCTGTTAGTGTATTCAGCACAGAGGTCATCAGGGTTTCTAAATGTTTAAATAAACTACTGGTACACTGTCATCCACAATTACCATCTTCTAGGTGGCTCTTGACTAAATGTCAGGGAATTACCAGGAAGTTAGGAGAACCATTAATGTCTGTTCAAATTTGATAATAACCGATAATGTCAAACTGCTGGTGAAACACAAAAGAAAGTCAGGGGTTCATGGCATTACTAGAGCACTCGTTCAGGAAACCATATGTATGAACATTTTATCCTTTTCCAAATTTAGTGGTCCATTATCAATTTTGCAAGATATTAGAAATATTAGACCAGTAGATAAACTTACATTTCCATCCATTGAGCCAAGTAAACTTCCTGGGGTGGCTGCTGTTCAACTTGTATTCTCATGCTTCTCTTTGCCAAATTTTCAAAATTTGATTGACCCTGAAAACCTAGTCTGACATAGTTATCAGTATCTTGAGAAACATATGTATGAGGTGATGTTATATGTATCAAAAACATTATCCTAGATTAGAATTGAGCCCTAACCTGAGATTTTGCATTATCGCAATATCTTAATTATGATTTACTGCATACTGGAATCCCAGATTTACGCAACAGTATGACAGAATCTCTGCACAGAGACAAATACTGGAAATTCTGCATTACAATTCCAGTTAAGACAAGAGCCTACGGTTTTCTACAGGAGGCAAAAATGGAATATAACGGATGATTGGAACACAAGGAAAACAGAGGGTTTTTATTTCACAGACTTGAGGTTTGGAAACCTTCACAATTACCAGAAATGGTTAGTCATCTTCAGTGAAGGTTTACCGTATAACAGCACAGGAAGGCAACAGATTCCTCTAAATGTGTAAGTGAAGTGAAATCAATAAAACGAAAAAGCCAAGTTTGAGACAGAGATTTTACATTTTTATAACATTTCTGGATCATTTGCAGATGAATTTTCACCAAAACATAATATCAGACTCTTCAATTTTTCACTGTATATAGATTGTGTACTTGTAGGATCTCTCCCATTATTTTTAAAAACACCTGTTTTGTTATTCTTATAAGTCTTATTATTATCAAAAATGACAGAGAGGTACTTTTATTGATAAAAGTTTCTTAAAGCTATAGCACTATCAGATAAGCATATTCCAGTAAAACTCTGTAAAACCAGGTCAATGTCTAGCTCAGAGAAAGGAAAAGAAGACTTGGACAGAATGATGAATTACAATAAGTCCTTGTAGGTTGTCTATAGGTAGAGCACACTGAAAAGTAGCTGTCTAGCAAAAACAAAAATGCATCTGGCTACATGGGTGACTTCAGTTGATAAAGACTGGAATCCAAGCCCAGCAGTCATAAATTCTTCACTGGATGATTAAACTGAAAGGCAAAGAGAAGGTGAAGAAGTGTTTAGGTAGGGGTGCATATGTGTGAGTGAACGAAAAGAAAAAGAGAGACTGAGCCAGAGAAATCAAAAGTTCTTCCATATGGCTTTGTGTGCTATAACACCTGCTCCTACTTTTATTTGCCGCAGGAGACAGGTGTGCGAGCTGATGCAGGTATAGGCTTGAGAGAAATACATGACCCCACTATCAGCTCCATAAGGGTACACATATCTATATTTTGATTTCAGTCATACTAACAACAGTTTGACTTTGCATCACTAGTGGTATAAAGGGAAACTTATTCAGAAAAGAATGCAAACAATAAATAATAAATATTACGAGCTCCTTCTCCAAGCAGTCACTCCCCTTAAGCTAAAATGTTGTTCTTCTGGAAAGATATACTACATATCCTCAAGCTTTTCATCAAAGGCACAGACAGATCCAGCTTCAATGAATCTTCAGCGCACACTGCTAAATAAGAGACAACCGGATGAAAGACAATACATTAATCATGTTCACTATTAAAATTGGGGATATATACAACAATGTTTCTGATAATGGATCTTTATTATGCCTACAAAAAATGATAAGGTATCTGTGGCAAGAATCCAAGTGAGCTGACATGGCTGAAATCAGCTGATGGTGTTTCCCTCTCTTCTCAGCTATCACTCTCATTGTGATTGGTGTAAAAGCTTACTTTACTTTCTACATTTGTAAGCTTTTATTGCATTTTTCCTTCTGTTACATTAATGCTGTTTCACTTTACTCGTCTTGTTAGTTTCACTGCACATGCTTCACATTTACATGTATGAGTGTGAAGAGCACATTGAGACTGAAAGCAGAGAAAGAATAAATTAACCGAATGACCGAATGACTGCACTGAGAAGGAGACTAGTGAACATATAAGGAGATTATCACGATTATAAGCCTCCTTCTCACAATGGGTAACAAAGCTTATAAAATTAACACTCTGAGGTCTAATAGGTGATAACCCAAACCCTTTTCTAACCTTTATTTTAAAAAGGGAACAGTGACTGTTTTATGGAAAACATGCTTCATAATTGTCAGTTAGAATGATTATTTTCTTTGTTCTCTGATTGCAAAGACTAAGGAGGACCATTTAATAAAAACAATAATTGCATGTTTTGATTGCATAGAGCACTCGATGATCAGCAGTTATTGTCAATACAAAGTGCTCTGATATCAAATACCTGGTACTGACACTTGGTATCAACGGATGCTCAAAGCTAAGCTTTCAGTATTGTTTTGGAACCGGAAAGACTGAATCAGCGCATCATTACGCTCTCTTGAAGGCTCAGTATTTAATTCTTATTGTCTTTTATCAGGTGAGACACAATTGATAAAACAATGCATAATTTATAAAGTTAAGTCCATAAATATTTGGACAGCGACACGCTTTTTAAATTACCAAAATTTCTACATTACCACAGTAAATTTTAAATGAAACAACTCAGATGCAGTTGAAGTTCAGACTTTCAGCTTTAATTCAGTTGGTTGAACAAAAGGATTGCATTGAAAGTGAGGAACTAAAGGATTTTTTAACACAATCCCTTCATTTCAAGGCCTCAAAAGTAATTAAATAAATGAAAATAAGATGTTCATTTCTATTATTTGGTTGGAAATCAAGTAATAGACAGCCTGAAGACAGCCTGGCAATGACAGCCTGAAGTCTTGAATTCATGGACATCACCAGATGCTGGTTTACCTCCTTTTTATCGCTCTGCCAGGCCTTTACTGTAACGGCTTTCAGTTGCTGTTTGTTTGTGAGCCTTTCTGTCCAAAGTTTAGTCTTCAACAAGTGAAACGCATGCTTAATCGGGAAGATCAGGTGACTCACTTGGCCATTCAAGAATATTCTACTTCTGTCCTTTAATAAACTTGTGGGTTGCTTTAGCTGTATGTTTTGGGTCATTGCCCATCTGTATTATGCCACCCAATCAATTTGACTGTGTTTAGCTGGATTTGAGCAGACAGTATGTTTCTGAACACCTCAGAATTCATTCGCCTGCTTCAGTCCTTTGCCACATCATCAATAAACACTAGTGTCCCAGTGCCACTGGCAGCCACGCACGCCCAAGCCGTCACACTGCCTCAGCTATGTTTTACAGATGATGTAGTATGCTTTAGATCATGAACTGTTCCATACCTTCTCCATACTTTTGTCATTCCATCGTTCCGGTAGAACGACGGCCAAAGAATTTTTTTTCCGAACTGTGCTGGCTTTTAAAAAATTTCAGTGGTAAGTCCAGTCTAGCCTTTCAATTCTTGAGGCTTATGAGTGGCTTGCACCTTGCAGTGAACCATCTGTATTTCCTTTCAAGAAGTCTTCTCTTTATGGTAAACTTGGATATTGATACGCCTGCCTCCTGGAGAGTTTTGTTAACTTGGTTGGCGGTTGTGAAGGGGTTTCTCTTCCCCATGGAAATGATTCTGCGATTATCCACCACTGTTGTCTTTTGTGGACGTTTATAACCACCACTAAAGTTACAACATTGTAGACACTGAGACTAATGTAGTAATTTATTCACACAGCCTGTATTTTGAAAACCTGCCATTAAATGAACCTTCAGGACATCCATAAATCTGTAATGTCAAACAGTCACTACATTGTGGAAACTAAGACAAATTTCATATCAAAACTAGGTTTCTGAGTTTATATGTCTCCTGTAGTGCTATCCTGATCTATACTTTTTTTTAGTATTTCCTCACGGTATGCTTGTGAAAAATAAATATAAATATAATAAATATAAACTATTACACTTAAAGATTTTGTTGCTAGCCAATAGCTCTTTAAGGGTTACTCCTATACTATAATCTGGGGTCATTTTTTTCCCCTTGTTTTTGCTGGTGTATTCATGGCAACAACATAAAAGGAACACCGCTCTTCCGGCAAGGCACACTGGCAGCAGCAGCTAATTTTATTTAAAGGTACAGAAAATGAAACAGCCCATTTGGAAAAGGGCTAAAAACCAGGGATATACACGCATGCTAGAATGAACAATTTGTGCTATATTTTGAAGTGAAACTTGACAGACTTTCTGCAGACATGTGAGACTTACATTAACTCTTTAAGAAGGGGTGTAATTAATGGTAATTTTAAGCATATATGAGAAGAGGCCGTACGTTGCACTCAAGTTGCACCATCTAAAAGCAGAAAGGCCAAGCACAACCTGCAAAAATAAAATACCACTAGTACAAGTAAAGCATGGTTTGAAATATTTTTGGTTACATAAATTCCCTAAAAACATTTATGCAGCCAAACAACTTGACGTTCACAAAAAAACCAAAAAAACATTTAAAATAAAAATTCTGAACAGTCCTGTGATGTCAGCACAAATCTTCTAATAACCCAGGAGAGTTTCCTAATGTACCTACATTTTCCCCTTTGGATGACTTGCTGTCTCTTATCTGCCCCCTGCTGCGCTCTGGGGGTGTGTCAGACAGGATGGGGATGAGACAGGATAGGATGAAGAGGACATGCAACCTAAATATGGCTCTTGCAGCCTAGGCCACAGGGAGACAGAGAAGGGGACCACAGACCTCGGCAGCGTACAATTATCCAAAACAAGAGAGTCAAGCCAACCTCCTCTCACTGAGACGCACGACAAGAGCATAACAGAGTAAAGTCAACACAATATTTTACTGTCCTTTACCCCCTGGATCACACACTCCAAAGAAATTTTCACACATATATAAAGTGAAATGGCGATATTTTAAATAAATCGCAGCATATTTTCAAATTCTGTGCTACAGTGCAAAAAACTCTCACCATATAAACATCTTCTTCCTTATATCACTTGACAGATACTTTGTGCAACCATCTATCAACACATCCCATCATCATTAAGATATGCTTTAGGCAAATATCCAAACCCTAATAATAGTAGGCTTAGATGTCTGAGCATGCACTTTCCACAGTTTAGCATATGGCACAGATATCTGCCTTTGTAGTGAAATACATCAGTTAAAATCTTAAACGCTGTCTGGAGCTGGCAGTCATTGGCATTCCTTAGGACTGGGGGCCTACAGAGGTAGGTAGTACTGGACCTGCAGTGCACCAGTGCTCATGGATGCTTTCAGCTGAACAACAGAGGGCCATATGAGTGCCATAGCTTACCTGAAATGACATATTGACATACAGATGCAGTAACGTAATGAGGCCCCTCTTTATCACACCTGGAGGATATCCAACTAGATATATTCAGGCTGCATGAGCTTAAGGAGGGTCCTCCTTTAGAGGAGGCCCAGAAGGGGAGGCAGATCAAAGGCCCATCGGCATGCGCTGTGTGTATGCTGCTCTGCTGTGAACATATTACAGATGAGCAGAGGTTCCACAGAACCATTTAGGATTATATAATAAGAGCTCTGGTGAAGGCACAATACAGTGAACATATGACGATACAGAAATGATTGAAATTTGGGTTTATTTGTGTGAAGCAGCTCTTTTTTTATATACAGGTCATCATTCATAAGAATATAAGGTCTAAGTGGCTTGGAAAGAAAGCAACTGGACTTTTTGAAGTTTCGTGAAGACGAAACATCCCAGAAGAAACATCTTCACGAAACTTCAAAAAGTCCAGTTGCTTTTTTCCCAAGCCACTTAGATGACCACGACCTGGATGACTGAGAACCTACACAGACATATTACTGACAAGGTGTCAGAAAATATGCATAACCTACTGCCATCACAGTGTTTTAGTCCCATAATGATAGGAGATCTTATTTAATCTTATTTGCCTTAAGTGTTGCTATATAACATTTTTTTATGCATAATGAAACCAAAAGAACCTTTTTCTTCAGTTGGACTTTATATTACTAGCTTAAGATTAAGAAAAAACTCCTTAAGTCGCTTTAGATTGAAGCAATAGAAATTGTCATAAACACCACATTGTAGTTTTGTTCAGTCATAGTTTATCATGTTTTTTCATTTGTATAGCCTTTTATTAGAAAAAAAACAGCACTTTTTTCAAGTGTTTATACTGTACCTGAACCAGCCACTTAAGCACACCTGTTTAATCGCTTGCCAACACAAATATCTAATTACCCAATCACAAATTTAATCCATTTAGGCAAGTTAACATGACCTGGTGAAGTTTAAACCACATAAAAACAAGAAAATATCTGCAGTTCTCTAAATAACTATGCCTGGGTGAAATTCTTGACCTGAAGTCTAAAGCGAATGATCAGACTGCTTCCAGCTGATATAATAACTCAAATAATTACTCGCTACAATTAAGGTATACAGAAGAGGATCTCTGAACAGACAATACATCAAAACTTGAAGCAGACAGCAGCAGAAGACCACATCAGGTGCTCCTGCTGTCAGAGAACAGGAAAACGATGCTACAAGTTACACAGGCTCACAAAACTGAACAGTTTGACCGCATTCACATCATAAATTTGCAACTCATAAATTTGTAATAACTCCCTGATGCTATCATTACTAAAATAGGTTACGTAGGTTAAAACTGTACATTAAATGACAGCCTATAAGGGAAAATACCAAAGGTTAGGGAGGAACATGATATCTGATTATTTGTTTTGACCCTGATGAGTCCGAATGTATAAATGGGTTATGAGCTCACTTCTCTAAGGAATATGGAGTGACAAAGTGTAGTTTAGGGAAGACCTCAACAAGTCCTAGCTTGACACTGATGGTATTGCTGATATCCTGTCGTACAAGAAGATGGATGACAGAAAAAAAACGAAGAAAATAGTTTCAGGTTTTAGTAATTGACACTGCAAGTGGTATATATGGAGTAAAGCGTTACCCATGTATTTTACATAGGAAACAAGAGAAATGTTGTCATAATGCATTGGTTATGAAAAAACTGATATTTTTAAGAAGACAAAATCTCAAAACCTTATTGACTCACAAGTACAGTGTCACTTGGTTGAAGAAAAAACATAAATTAATTCTTAAACTTGATGCCAGTAAAAGGCTTCTAGGCTTGAGGGCTAAAGATAATAAATCTATTTTTGACATTGCTATGAATGCATGTGTAATGTGGGAAGCCACAGAACTAAAACAACCATCCATCCATCAGCCCATTTTCTTGTGTTTGCCCAATTCAGGTTGGGGAGGAGGGCTGACACCTATCCCAGCTGTCACTGGGTGAAAGGCAAGGTGTAGTCTGGACAGGTCGATAGTCTACAACAGAGCCGACCACATTACAAAGTAGCGCAATACTGTACTAAATACAGTATTTAAATTAAAGTTACAACTATGTCGTTACTTGGGCTACAAAATTCTTCAGCTATCTGCACAGATAGAAATAGTAAACATGTTTTTATCTTCCTATGTGCTTCATCCAGCAGTGGTATACAGCTTTTGAGGAGTGGATATGGACATTAATTATATTCTTAATGCACAAACTGACATGAACCCAGTGGTAAAATGCCAAACTGTGTCCAGGACAGAAACAACTGTATAGTAAAACAAAGCTAACAAAGAAAGTTGAGTGCATGCAGACTCCAGGCCTGCAGCCATACCCTGAACTTCAATGAGTAACAAAAGCAAAGCAGTAAGTAGAAAAGTTAGCTGTCAGGCTTGAAGCATTATAGCCCTGTAGCCCTACCTGTACATGTTTCTACAGTAGAATCATTGTGGTGATCAGTTTGAAGTCTCCCCATCAGGTTTTCATTTTTGCTTTGTTTTGTCACTTTTGTGATCATATGTAAAAACTAAATGAAAGATTGCATGTTCGTTCTCATTAGTATAGGGACTTGTGTTGTTGTGACCTGTAGCCTCAGCTGAAATAGTCAGCTGGTGATCTTTTGAAAATGCGTTTCAGGTCAATTTACACAGCAAATTTTAAGAAAAGTAAGTTACAAGACTAAGATTTTATGTTTTTTTTAGTTCAATGAACTCTGGGAGCCTTGTTGGAGCTGAAACTCGATGCAGCCAAGTCTGGTGTAGTCTCCCAAGTTACTTTCATTGTGGAGCTAATATGCTTTGCACGGTGGAAA
This sequence comes from Oreochromis niloticus, assembly GCF_001858045.2. Classification (NCBI taxonomy): domain Eukaryota; kingdom Metazoa; phylum Chordata; class Actinopteri; order Cichliformes; family Cichlidae; genus Oreochromis; species Oreochromis niloticus. The sequence continues at coordinate 57,051,591 of NC_031972.2, read as the reverse complement.
CAAACAAAAACAAAATTTAATTTTTGTACAACCTCATTACAGTGACAATTCCTTTGAGCATAGTTAGAAAGCTACAGTCAGTTTCCAATGTATAGTGACTTTAAGCAGGTCTTTCATCTTGAGAACTTTATATAGCATAGGATGTGTGACTTTGACTCAAATATTTATACAAAATGCCACATTTTTCTAGGTAGTCATTATGTCCCCTTTTCAAATATACTAGACTTTGAATTCAAAGCTACATTCAGCTCATGAGAACTCAGCTCTCATTGTTGTACTACTTACCGTGGTCATCTTGCAGTTCATAAAATCAAAGCTGCATAAAGGTTGTAATTTTGCAGACATAATTTTCATATTTAAATTTACAGCTAAAGGTTAAGCGCTTCGTGTAAGACTATGCATGAGTTAACTTGAGAAATGCAGTGGAAACATTTCAAACACAGTTGGGATTTTGGTTTGGAGAGGCATAAAAATTCTTCAGCCGGCCTATAGCTGGGTTTAAACACAATTACAAAAACTGATTTATTAGTTTTGCTTTTTGAGATTTTAAAATATTTACATTCAGTGAGTTTATTTTCGATGCTTTTTAAAAGGTTTTTTCTTTTTGGTTTGTTTTTTCACCCAGAAAACCTCATTAATGAGCTTGCATGTTTGCATTTAGGCTGCATTTCAGCAAAAGTAGAAGTAAATTTTTTTGTCTGTTATCCACCTAAGTAGGGCTTAAAGAAGATCAGCTGGGATGAATAACACACTTGTGCTCTGTTGAAACCTGCATTTTTCAGCAGATTGTCAAATCTTAAAAATGCAAAGTCATATATTTGTGGATTGAAACATGTGTGTCAGGTTTAGAATATTTAGATAGCAGACACCTTTAAGAAAGACCTACATTCATCCACCATTTCCAAGACCTTAAACTACTACATTCAGAGTTAGCAGAGTGAAGTCAATACTTAGTTAAGTCTTTGTGATCAGTCTGTGTTGAATTTCAAGGGTTTAAAGCAGAAATCTTCTTTTAAACTAAACAAAACAAAACAAAGAAATAAGTCTTTGAAAACGCCTAAGATTAAGGGTTTTATTTAAGTAAAATGCCTTTTATATTTGATAATGAATCATGTATCGTGTATTCATATCAGTGCCATGGTTGAGGGAAAACCCATTGATTATTGATGAATTCTTATGTGCTCCAGAGTCAAAAACCTCACCCTTTCTACATTAACAAACCGCTTTTGTCTGTCACCAGCGAACACTAGATTGGAGTATCAGCACACATGCCTGTACATGAAATTGGATTTTATGCCTCAGGTCTGCACGCCAGGCGACCCCACAAATCCCTCTCATCTGCCAATCGTAAAACATGGTTTAAAGAAGGGGAGGGTTAGAGATTAAAGAGACCAAATATCAAAACCTGCTTACATCAATCCTTGCAAGGTGTTCTCCAATCACGAAAAGCCTCCCTCTGTATGGCACTACTGCAGATGAAACAGTGGATTCACAGCTTCTCACGCTAAGAGTTTAGTTACATATGTCAGAAATAAGAAGAGCTGAGGATTAATTTGCAAGCAAATTGTGGCACAAAAGCATAATAATGGAGAGAATCAAATGATTTTCGCTGTGGCAGATCTCAGTGATCCAAACGCATGAATCTGAATGGCTTGCTGCTTAATTAAGAGCTACTTTTAACACAAGACTGACAAAATATTTACACTGAGTGCAATCGAAAAATGTCCAAATTAAATGAGCCAGCAATGGTCCCTGTTAACACCTTTAACACTATAACATATGTTCTTGTCAATTAATGACATAATTTTTAGCCACAATAGCTGTAAAACTGTCAGGAACGCAATGTCTCTCCACTGGCCTGCTACCAACAAACAGCTACTAAATGAACTGTCACGTACAAGCATTCTTTGACCAAACACCCACATAACAAAAGACATCAGCTTCAGCTCTACTTTGTATTTAGTGCCAATTGACAAATGCTGGAACACTAACAGGCTCAATTAGGACCTGGAAAACATCAGCCTGTTTCCACTGCCCTTGTGAGAGTAATAGCGTATGTTAGCATTCAGCTAAAGGCTGAATCCCACTTGCGAAATACGACCTCACTGGGTTAACACTTTTTATTGTTGTAATTGGGCAACACAAAGCACTTGGTTTAGCTTACAGAAGTTCACCATGCTCAATGTTCGACCATTTCATCAATGCTTTGCTTAAAATCTACTTGAGATATTAGAGAGGAAGTGAATCTCTGCTTCCACGCTAAGACTGATTTCTATTCCACTATCCTTCATTGCTCACAATACATGCACTGACATAAATTATAACATCAGTAATTTACCTTAATGTAAATATATTTCTAATCACAAGTGGTTGTGTTAGCTTCCGATTACATGGAGGAACAAAGTGTTGATGTAGTATGTGCACATTTTTTCTGTTAAGTCTATTGTTTCTCTTTGAGTTTGGGAATAAAGTGAGTTTATTCACTTCAGAATAAAAGGAACTGAGTGCTATTTATGATTTTTTAGTTTTACTGTACTCTCAAAGCACTTTACTATACAATGTGCATTACAGGAAGAAGCCAAAGTGCCGAGGAAAAACCTATATAGACACAGGGAAAACATGCAAACTGCACAGCGACAGGCCCGGAGAGCAGGGGATTCAAACAAGGACCCTCTTACTGTTATGTGAAAGTGTTAACCACTGCATCATGATGCCGTGTATCTCTGTTTTTGTGTTTGTTATAAATGATCCACAAAATAACTAGAGGACTAAGACAAACTGAAGATATTTTTAAATGCCAACATCAACAAGTAAGAAATTGTACTGTACTTTCAGCACAGCTGAAAGAACTAATTTAGAAATGCACTTTTGCAATATGACTTCAGAGTCTCTAAATTAAGCTCAAATCACAAGTCCAATGAACTTTGACAACGAGACACCATAATCAGCTGACATGTCACTCCCGCCAGTGAAAGTTATATTGAAATAGGTCCGTTTAAGCCCTATGGGAGTGTCCCCCAAGGGGGGGAGGGTTCACAGTGGGTTCACCCGAAACCTTGGCTGATTGTGACCCACACCCGTTTTCACACCTTGGCTCGTATGATTAGGTAGAGGATCAATAGGGGGTCCATGACCCCCTTGGGGGACACTCCCATAGGGCTTAAAATCTGGGACTCTCCACCAGTTGCTCTTAGAACTGAAGAAGCTTCTCGGATGAGAGGTGAAACGCCTTCAAGAAAATTAAAGAAGTCTGGACGCTTTTATTTCCAAGTTCCTTAGACTATATTGAAATATAAGTTTTCATTTCTATTGAATGGCTGCTTCCATCCTTCCACCCTTTTCTCCAGCTCTTCTAAACTAAACACATTTTCCTTTGGCAGCCCACACTCACTGCCTGAATTACTCAGCCTCAAAATCAGATACCGTCACGAGTATATACTTCAGGGAGTATTCAAAAGCTCACACTTATCCTGTTTCAAGAAGTTGATTCTGACAAACTCTTCCCAGTGAGCCTCTTCATTATCCACATGTCCATCTACACCCAGTATTCTCCACTGATGCATCTCCCATGTCAGTTTCTGTGTTCTTGAGGGTGATCTAGCATCTCTCTGAAGTGACTGCTATTGCTCTGCAATGATGCAATGGTGTAAACAACTATAACTGCACTGTGTATTTTTAGTGTTAGATTAATGTGTATCTAGTACTTTTCATTTAAACAAGCCAAAGCACAATAGATGCATACAAGACTGAAACTGTTCAGTTAATATGAAAAAATACATAAATTATGTTTTAATCTACAACTTCTAGCACGCTGTAATACTATTCAGCGTAGGGTTAAAGGTTTAATTATGTTTATTTTTACTGCATTACACAGACATGAGCAAACACAAAAAATATATGTCTTGGTTAAGGGAGTTAGTATTGCAAAATGGAAAGAAGCAGATAAAAAAGAGACTTATGAAACAACTCAATTCATAATGAGCGATATCATATGTGAGTAATGAGGCAATGAGAAATATATAGACCTCTACGTGCAAACCAGTATTTGCAGAGAAGCTGTCAAAGTTTGAGGAGCTCAGCGGATGAGTCACTTGCTGTATGGAAATGCAATGGAGCAAAAATGGGGAAAAGTCCCTGCTCTGTGCTTCTTTACCTTCTAAAACCTCCTACAATAAAAATTAGCATCTGAAAAAAGCAAACACTGTAACTTGGCTGTCCATGAAGAGCTTTAAAACTAACATTTGAGTTTTACTAGAGGGACATAATAGCCTGGGTGGAATATTAAATTTGATGCATTTGGTGACTGGTGAGAAGGATCTCACATTACGAGCAGAGCATGGCTATAGGGAGCGTTTGGAAGCCAGGCTGTCCTCACTGCCTCTGACGTTCTTTAACCTCTTTTTGTGGCTTTGAAACCTCATGTCTTTGGCCTGCAGTCACTCTCTATTTATGCAAGAAAATAAAGAAGAGAACGCTGCCCCTCCTAAATCTGTAAACTGCAATTAAGCTAAATTCCAAGTTTATTTCCAAATGCCGTCCTTGCTCCAGACCATGTGAGAGACTAGAGTCTAAAATTATCACACTTTTGGTCAGAAGGCCAAGATGAAGCCAAAGCTAGGACTGTCTTCTCACAGGCCACAGGATCACAAAGACGATTTGTGGCTGAAACTACTGTAATAATAATTTGTATGGATATGATTCAGAAATGTATATCTATCACATAAAACTCCTGTTGCATGGATGAAAATGTGCAGACTGAAGTGTTCCTGCTTTTACCAAGGGGACAAATGAAAAGAACATTTGATGGCATCCGGCTAAAATGAATGAGCTATGCCTATTGTTTAATAATTCACTCAATCTCTGAGAAACCAAAGTCTCGTGCAGTGAGACAGCTTAAGTAAAGGCATCCAGCTCGTCTAACCATCTACATTCAAACAAAAAGCAGTCCACGTGCAGCAGCACATCTCTTTCTCTTTCTCCCTCTGTCCCTCTCTCTGTCTCTTTTGCTCTGTGTCTCTCCATCATGTGTTTACACATTGGTAGAGTAAGTGACAAGGCTGTAATCGGAAGTCTACAACCGTGTCATTTGGAAAACTGTTGTCTTTTCCTGGGATCGTGGTGGTCAGCAGAGAAAAACAAGATTTACATCTCGCAGGGAGGGGCAAAGCATCAACCATGCATTATCCGCTATTGGCTGTGGTCAAAGATGGGCGTTAACATGTGGGAGAGTTAGACGAGAAAACGAAAAGTCAAAATTTACCCATGGGAGAAATTTTTATATCAAACGTTGCAGAAGCTCGTTACAAAAGTTGGGTTTGTGTCACATTACTACCACTGAGCATATCCAGAGCACACATTTTCTTCTTGAGTCATCAAACAAGGTATGTGGTAGCACTTACTGGCATCATATGCTGTCAGCCTTCAAGAGACACCACCACCTATAAACAAAAGAGAGAGTGGAGTGTAAATACAGTTCATAAAATGCCAATCTGTGGTCTTGGAAAGGAATGAGCGTATTTCTATTTTTATTTATTTTTTTGTTTTCCATTGTGATTGCCTTTGATATCAGAGCAGCTTTCCACTTTCAATTGGAAATAAAAAAAATAACAACCAGTGCTTAATTAAAGCTTCCTCTATAGCACTTTTATTACAGTTTTGTTTACTTCTTCACAGTGTTTACTGTTTATTTCTTCTAAAATCATGAAAGATTTACCAAGAAAGGCCTTCTTCCACCTTCTGGAAAGAATTAAACAAAGATGCTTAGAGGGAGCTATATTTTTCAGCATGTTTGTCTAAACCTGGCAACATGGTTAAAGGCAGGAAAATTATAAGATATAGAAGCCTGAATGAAACCGTCATACCTTTTTCATCCAAATCCAGGATACTAAATATTTTAACAATAATGGTTACTTCATAGGGAAAAATCTACTCAACTCCACAGTTGAATTTTCTTTACCAGTTATCACATATTTTCACATGTAATTTACACAAAAATGTTCATGATGTGGAAATGTTACTGAAAAACCGATAATACTGTTTTCATTACATTTTATATGGAAAAACAATGTTCTGACTGAAAAGTAGAAAAAGTCAGATTCCCCAGCAGTGCTATGCCCTGCTTTCAGATGACTCCAGCCAGACAGACACACTTAATCCTACACAGGTTCAAAGCTACGCCAGTGCACATGTGGCATCAACCTGACAAGAATAAAAGAAAAAGACTCAAAGAACAAAGAGACAACTGTGAGTAATGTACTCACGTCTGTTGTGTATTTTTTTCCAGCTATGTGTGTACGTATGTGTCTATTTATACAGATAATATAATTCACATTTCATGGGTGGGTGTGGGTTCTCTCAGCAACCCCACAGAGAATAATATGTTCTTTTCGTTGTCTGTGATTGCTGACTAAGTTTGGGAAACCATGCTTTTTTTTGTAAAGATGACTCACAAAGCTGTATCCCCCCCCCCCCCCAAACACAGAGTTGATCATCCAACAATGCAGGGTGCTCTTACTAAGAGCAAACATTCAAAGAGCAGGCGCTCACATATTGACAAAAAAGCAGACATGAATATGCTGACACATAAACATTCCTTCCCTTAGATAAATAAAAAGTATTGGTTGGTATTGTTCAGTGTGTGTGGAGCCCAACACGTTTACACATTCATCTCCTTCATTTAAAGGACCTTTTAGTTTCTTTTACCATTTCAGCCAGAGATGAGATGAGTATCTACTTTTCAAAATTGGTTTCAAAGAGCACTGATAATCCTAAGGTGTTATTCAACACCATTCACCCGTTCTGCCATTTTTTTCAAATGAAGATTCAGAACATGTTGCAAATTTCCTTTGTAGAAAAAATGTCCTTGAGTTACCCTGTTATTTTAAAAGGTAATTATTTTTTTTTTTTTAACCTGTTTCTTTACATGAACTGTTTAAATTAGTTGACTCAATGAAAGTATCCACATGCCTTCTTGATATGTTACCTGCATCTTTATTGAAAAATGTATTTCAGTGTGTCAGCAATTTCTGTTTCTGGTACATTTGCTCCGTGTTCAGCACATTTTGAGACTGTTTAAAGACATTTGTTATCACTGCTATGCAGATGACATTAAATTGTATATCATTTTTAAGCCCCAAGATTTTTCTAAGTTACTAAGTTCTTGTATAGGTATGTAGACTATTAACCTTGAAGTAATTTTTTACTCAACTCCCACTTTGCTCTTCTGCAACTGTGCTCTGCTTCGCTCTTCGTTCTCTGTTATCACTTTATTGCAAGTTGAGTTCCACACTTTTAAATGGAAATTATTATTCATGCCTTTATTTCATAACTCCTGGATAATCATTATTTACTCATCTTACCAAAGATTACGCTGGACCTCTACAGGTTGTTCAGAATGCTGCTTAAGAAGAATCCAAGTAGAGCTTTAACGTGCAACAAGAAGAAATGGGAGCGAGACAAAACATTTTTTAGCATGCAATTGGCCCTGTTCACCACTTGGAGAAACATTCTCACTCATCTCATGGAAACGCTTGCATCAAGTATGCTGCAACTATTTTTTTAAGTGATCAACAATAATGGTGCAGCTACTCATTACTGAGTTCATGGAACTTGGAGGTGTGTTCCTAAACTTTTGATCAGTTGTAAAGCAGCCTGTTGGAGTTTAAGCATTGTTTTCAATAAATTGCATGCTCAAAAAAAATGTTTTGTCTCACTCCCATGTCTTCGTGTTGCACGTTAAAGCTCTACTTGGAACCTTGTTAAGATCCAACCATGCAAAATATGTTTGTTTGTTTTTTGTCAGTTTTCAAGTGGTCTTAAACTTTTGAGCAGGACTGCAACACTGTTGCTAATTCAGTTGCACATTACCTTATACAAAGGGTTCTTAGCATACAAGAAAAGAACTAAAGGAGACTAAATGTTTTGCAACAGTGGCTAGCAAATTTTATAAATAAAATTTTACTTTCTTAATTACCTTTACTTTATGTTGAAAATTAAACAGGTCCACCAGCTCTCACTGGTCATCCAATAAATGTAAGATGAGCTTAAAGTATATATGAAATGATCCTCATAATCAATTGCCTATTAAAATGTGTCAAAAATGCATGCTTAGCAAGATCACAATGTGGAATATTTGAGGCTAGAGTTTCTCTTCTGTTGTAATGACCTTCAGAAGTTTATTAATGCTGTTTTTTGCATTAGATAGGCCAGCCATGGCTCAGAAGATAAAGGGGATCATAGACCAATTGAAGGTGTGACCCAGTTAACTGTCTTTGGGTAAGACGACCCAAGCAGGCCCTAAAAATGCTTGTAGTGAGTGATCAAACTTAAAAGGTACCCCTTTATATAAGTGCTTGATTATATCATATAAAAAAGAGAGTAGTTTGTAAAAATAAATAAATTTACAAGTACAATAAAAGAGTGAATAAAAAAAAGTGATTTATTCTGAGAATTAGACTCAGGCACATTCTCAGAAATACTATCCAAACACTCATACACAGTAAGCCATAATAAATGGATTTGAACACATCTAGTGGGAGTTCATGAACATCTGTGCCACATACTGCATCACAAAACAGCAGCTCCATTTGAATTATGACCATCAAGGTAACACAGCACTCAGCAATTTTAAATATAATTTTGGATTTCTGCCACATTACTATTGTCATTATTGTTTTTTGCACATTACCAATGTGGACATATGAATGTGCTACCACATCCCTGCACTTCTGTGTTTTTGTGTTTACATCATATAATATACACACAGCTGGGCGCTTGCAATTTATGCTCATTAACCTTGTGCTCTGGGACCACCCCAGCATGTTGGAGTGTGAAGGTAAACATTTCCCAGTGAATTCAGGAGGGGGAAGCTCTACTGGAGTGGTGCTGTATTATGAAGGCCAAATACTGCTATATTCAATCCAAACAGTCAATGTGAGAGCCAGGAGACTTAGAGGCCATGGTTTAAAAAAGAGATTTAAAAAAAAACAAATCTGTATTTTTAACAACTGCACATATTTCGTTTTGACCTAGTTTATATCACACAAAGAAAATTTGCATATATCCACGCGTCTAGTGTGATTGTTAGGTAAAAAGCACTTTGCTGTAGAACGTGCTTGTGTGAATGAGACATGCTGTATAAAGCACTTTAAGTTCTCAAGTAGAATTGAAACACACTATTTAAGAACCTCTTCATTTGCCATTTACTCTGTGAGGAAACACAATCACATCATAAAAGAGCATGATATATGAAACTCAAACACAATGTTTTAGAGAGACACTATGCAAACATGTTTTTCCGTCACAACAGGATTATGTGACTTAATGCATCAGACATTCTGGCATGTCACAGCAAGAAAAGCACAGGTGTAGAAAATATATTAATAATGGCCACACTTGATTTAGGAGTGTGAGGATTCGGAATCTCTGTAAGCCAGCAAACTGTCATAAATAACTGAGACACTAGAATGGATCCATTATGTTATTTGTCTACCCATGTTTTTCTCCTCTGTGATAACTCAAAATTATCTGCACATACCATAGTTTGTCACGTAGGCTATATCCCAAATATATATCAGTCACACCCTGGCATGTTCCCATTTCCTTGTTGGTATTTGTTATGAATGACAATAATGCTCACAAACCAAGCACCAACTGGTTGACTGATTTTCCAGCCGGGCTCAAATCAAGTAATGTGAATTTGCTGAAAATATGTGGGATGTGGGCAGAAAATCTGAGGTTTGGAACCAAGCTTTGATTACAGTAGGTAAAGCAACTGTAATAAGAGGGCCAGGGTAAATGTAAAATTGTACTAAATTTCATGTTCATGTTAGTTAGGCACAGATGTCCATGTGCAGCCAACGATTTATGACTGCACAAGTGCACTGCGGAGGCACACAATGTAGCATAAACAGAACCGCATGTGTGTCCACATCCATGACTGTTTCTGTGTTTATCAGGGTCTTTAAAAACTGGAGTGCTAACCTTACTGGCTTATGACCTCCTTATGAACTTGTGACACCATACTGCATGTCTGTGATTGATGTTCGCTTTAATCCTTCATTCCCCAGGTTTTTCTTTTTCTATTTCTTCAGGACTTCTAACATCCAGGGTAAGAACAACTGATTTAGCTAAATAAAAATAAAATTAAGGAATCCATATATAGAATCCACATATTTCTTATATTTCTTTTGAAATATAAGAACCAAAGACACAGACAGCACATCCCAGCACATCCCAGTCCTATCCAGGCAGCACAGACACCCAACAAGAGCAGGCCACAGCACTGCACAAGCCAAGAAACAGATCCAAAGCACAGGAAGGACACTAGCCAGCATAACCAGGGTGCCGGGGCACACGCTCAGTGGCACAAGATCACCCAGACCTGTCCCCTCACCATCCCAGGACAGAGCAAAAGGTTACCCCAAGGGAAAGAGAAGGAAAGGAGAAAGAGAGAGGCCCTAACAGATTTTCTCCCAGCACCAAACAATGCCACCCAAGGCAGGGAAGCGCAGGTGCGGCCCTCAGATGAAGGAAAGAAATACCTTTTCATACGACTATAACTGCAGTTCAGGCAGCCCAAAGGCCCATAAAGCCAAGCTGATGGGAACCATATTTCTTGCATTACTGTTAAACAAAAACTGAGAACATTTCAGCGGTAGACCCTACAATAATACATACAGAGAAAAACCCAACAATCATACAACCCCTTATGAGCAAGCACTTTGGCGACAGAGGGAAGGAAAAACTCCCTTTTAACAGGAAGAAAACTACCGCAGAATCAGGCTCAGGGAGGGGCGCCATCTGTCGTGACCAACAGGACATCTGCCAGGTGTGGGGTATAATTTCTAGGCACAATTTAGGCTGCTTTGTAGCAACTGAGCTTTTTAAAATGCCATAGCCTACCTGAATATTCTTGCTTACTATGTCCAAACCTTGTTTGCAAAAGCGCATTTGTTACATGTCACTACACTTAAATCATCTCAAACAGATTTCTTGAATATGACAGTAATTTCTCGGTACTCAAATGGCCTCCACAGACACCAGATCTCAATCAAATTGAGCTCCTTAGGGATTTAGCTCGCATGATGGATGTGCAAATGTGCAGGAATATATCCAACACTTTGTTGAATCTATGAACAACTCGCCTGTTTTGTCCTGAAAACAAAACAGGGTCCAAACAAGTACTAATCATGAGTGATTATGGTATCAGTGTGCTAATATAACTTATAAAGAAAGGTGATGTGTATTTTCCAGTAGATTTTAACTCAAACATATAATGGTACCCATAGTAATGATTGCCTGTGGAAAATCTTCACTCGCTTTCTGTTATGATTTGGTAATGAATCAGAGTCATAAAGGATGCAGACAGACACACCACACACTGTGAACACTACACCTTCAAACACCTTCACCTCAGTATTGTACAGTCAACCTGGTGCTGATTCAGACATTACATGGCTTTCATCTAATTAAAAGATATCAGGCGTTTGACTCATCTCTGATGAGAACTGATTCATTAAACCTTATGAGATTTTTATTAATAGTGTGATACGGCTGTTGTAATCTCTCGACAGACTGTCTGACTCTGCACCGTTTCCATATAGTATATGCTCAGCATTCAAGTTCCATCTGGCAATAAAACAGCAAATGAGAGTGGAAAAAATAAAAAGCAAATAGTGGTTCAAAGAAGCAAGGATGGTATAAAAGTATTGATTGAACAAATAAACTAGTAAAGTCAACAGAGGAAAGGATAAAGTAGTTTGTCACTTCCTTGCAATGTAAATAAACAACCACAACAGATGTCCCTGCCTTATATTTACCATGCCAGCTTGGTTCTCTTATTGTGAGCAGAAAGCAAACCCAGTGTAGTCAGTGCCTTTCCCAGTCAAATCAGCATAAAAAACAAATGTCCACTTGTCATCACCATGAGCAATGCTGAATCACAAAAAATGCCACAAAGGGACGTATCAAAAGGAAGAAAGTACCACAAGCTGTGCAGACTTTCCAAACAACTCTATCACACTATTAACAAAATCTCACTCGAAGCCAAATATGTTTGAGTCACAAGGACTGGTTACTGTTAAGTTTCAACTCAATCACCAATGACTCACCACTGTCTGGAGAACTGTAGACTTTTAATTGCCTTCAGGTTTCCCATCACAACAGCCTAATGATGACCTGTAGGTTGCATTAGCACCCACTATAGACTGCTAGAATCATTTGCATGGGCTATTGGTGCCATTCTCGATTTCTTTCATTACTCTCTCTGGAAAGCTTCATCTCACAGACAATTTAATGCAGTTGCCTTTTACGCATTTTTACGCCACTGCATGTCTGTTTCTGTTTGCTGGTGTGCAGAACAAAAACAGATGGGGGTCTAAGAAGTTCCAGGAGGGTGCCTTACTAAGGTTTTCTGTGTTTTCACGTTCCCCCAACACCTTTTAACTGTCCCTGACACTTCCCCATGTCATATACATAAGGCAAACAGGCCTCGCGGCACACACATCTCTCAGCCCCCCGAGGGCACTGGTTGCATCTCATGAGCTTTTGAGTTGTCAGTCCAGATAACACAAACCATCATAACACTTTACTCCACAAACCCAGACTCTATCCCTCCGGCTATACTTTGGTTAACCTCTCTATCACGCTCAAGCCTCTGGGTCCTGCTGTTATCCAGACACAAACACACAACCCACACAGCCAAAATCATAAACAGAGAGTAAAAGCCAGACTGCACAGCAACTCCAGCCAGGCACAGACCAGAACAGAAATACTAATCTTGTCTATTCGTCACTGGTCAGTCCCTCGATGTTATTAACCATCTATCTCTGTACTAACCATTCCCCAAGACAAAAGCAGACATCCATGTATCTAAACAGATGCGTGTGACTGCTTCAGACTCCAATACAGCTGAACTATCCTAAGCTGAGAATCAGGCAGAGATCTTCTGTCTGTCAGACTAACAAAACAGATGGATCTCAAAGGGCACTCGAGAATGAAAACCTCTTTCCTGAGCAAAAAATATACACACCAAAAACATTATCGCCCTCCAGTGCCAAAGAAAATGTCTGCCCATAAATAGAAGTTTAAAAAATGCTAACCAACAAGTGGGTCACAAAAGGTCCTTTTCTATGAATGAGCATTTGGCTGGACTGCATAATTGCAAAACACAGGACACGATCGGCCATCTACTCCAAGGGTCTGAGTCACAATGGGCACTGATGGAACGGCATGTGCAGGGAAAGGTCGAGCCACTGATAGCTTTTATAGTCCAAACAGAGACACAGAGAGACAAATAAAATAAAATTAAAGATATAGTATCTGTACTTGTGCTATTAAACAGATGTGCTTTCATATATCAGATGTGGTTTCAATTATTTTCCTCTTATTAAGCCTCTCAGGCATGAGGTCCAAGGTTGGAAACCCCTCAGAAACCTGCATAAAGTACACCTGACAGCTCCCAGAAAACAAAGGACTTTTCAGAACAAGAGGGAGGAGAGTCTCTATTGAGTGGCAGTTGGCCTATGGGGCATAATCATTTTGCTATCTTCTGAGAGGGCCAGAGCCCTTTAATTAAGTTGGAAAATATTTTTGCTGGTTGTTTAAAAGTCACATCCTGTTGGCCAGCCATCCTGCTGGTCTCACCACTGACATCAAACCCAAACCACACAGACCCCTATTTGAATATCTACACGAAAGTCGAAGATCATTTCAAGAACGATCAGCCTCATGGGTAATCCTACGTCTCTCTCTTTCAGTAATTTTCTTTTTGTTTCTTTTTCTTAAACATGCCGTGTGATCTTTACCCTCACTGCTCTCTCTTATTCGCACTGCTTCATCAGCTGCGTTGATTAGCTGTTCCACAACAGGGCTGTTAGAGAGTCTAGACAATTGTAGACTAAGGTGGGAGTACATACACACCCCGCAACCACACTCGCACTAATGTGTAATCTCTGAGCGCACTGTGCCCCGAGCAGTTATGCCGGGCGAGTTTTGTCAAGGTGGCTGTGGTATTTCCATCACTCTGTGTCATTACAGCAGAGCTAATACCACTTTGCGTGCCCTTGGTGTCCCACCAAAAGAATTTAAATATACACAGATGCAATCACATCTCAAACCGCAAGCATTCATTTTCATTTAAGCTCATCTGTCTTGTTAAGATGCACAGAACAGGAAAGATTTGAACTTTCTGACCCCATTTTACCATTTAGTGCACACAACACACATTTCTATACTTTTGAGGACACTCTTCACACTCTGAAGCCCTACATCCTAACCTGAAACTACACACCTGGCATTTACCCTTGGCCTTAAATTAACACTACCTTTATTCTAACCTAGTCTCACCGTCACATTCACAAAGACCTCAGACCACATCTCAAATGATTCAAGCTAATATGACCCCGGAGACCGCGAACCACAGTGCCTTACTAATGTAAGGCACTGTGATGTTATCTGAAATCCATAAAAGTGTTCCTTGTTAGCACTCAATCAAGGGGGAAAAAAACATCCCTCTGGGCCTTGAGCAGACAAGCAGTGAATGCAGGCCTTTAGACAGCTTAATTCATTACCCCAGGGGTTAAGGAGAGGGCTAGCAGAGGGCACGATGAGACTTTGAAAAGAAGGAGAAGCCAAACTGAACCACGGCTGCATGCTAAAATATGGGCTTTGTTTCAAGAAATAGTGGCATTATCAAAGAGAAAGACAGTATGTGAACACACACACACACACACACATACACAATACACATGTAATCATAACCACAAGAAACAGTCCCGTGTTTATCCGTCCTTGGCAGCAGTGACTTCCTGAGGATACGGACGAATTTTGTTTGACTTCAAACACTGCCTCCCTCTTTCCTGCCCTGTCCTGTTTCCTCCTGTCTATCCCCCGTCTCACTCTCTGTTTTTAGTATCTTCTTCTTTTTTCTGCCCTACTTCCTCCTCATTTTCCGTTTTCCTCCACAGAAAATCACAAGACAAACTAAAACATGGAAACAGAAAGAAAGACAAGTGGAGGAAATGGCAAAGCTTATCGGGATTACAGTCAGAGAGAGGGACAAAGCTACTGTTCCCTGCTGCTGACTCCGCCTAGTCAAACCAGCACCAGCCATAACTTATATCCTTACCCCAATAATAACCGCAGACTCAACCCAAAATTACCATCTGCCAAGCATGACAATCTTGCAAGCCCACCCACAATTCCAGTGAAGCTGCTACCTCAAAGCAGGACAAAGACCAACAACTACTATCTCTGCCACATTCAGCACACTGTAATCAACCAGGTCTCGGGGAATTATTGAGTGTGTGTGTGTGTGTGTGTGTGTGTGTGTGTGTGTGTGTGTGTGTGTGTGTGTGTGTGTGTGTGTGTTCGTGTTCAGATAAGGCTGAGAGTGCATACGCAGGTGCGTCTGTTCATTTATCAAATCAAGGGTGTTA
Organism: Oreochromis niloticus; assembly: GCF_001858045.2. Taxonomy (NCBI): domain Eukaryota; kingdom Metazoa; phylum Chordata; class Actinopteri; order Cichliformes; family Cichlidae; genus Oreochromis; species Oreochromis niloticus. Next base: position 57,036,154 of record NC_031972.2, on the reverse strand, counting down.
AAATAGAGCATGAGCAGGTGTGAGTGTAAAAGAGATACCGGACATGCTGCATGAAGGCGCACCACATATCCTGTCAACCTCTGCCAAAGCATAGAGTCTTTTTAACCGCAGCACCTGATAGCATCACTGCCTCTGGTTACACTATCAAGCTGCTGTGGGAGCTGTGGCAGAAGCTACACGATCTTATCTGTGTTGTTAGGGTCTGCCAAATTTGTTATAAAGCACTGAAGTATGTGTGGTAAGAAATCAAGGAAAAGAAACAGATCTAGAAAATACTCAAAGATCATTGAATCAGCTCATCACCCAGTGTGTTTAAAGCAAATAAGGGCAGACTTTGTGCTGTTTATGGTGTACTGCTACTGTGCATCATGCCAAGTCATAATTAAGATGATTTATAGGTTGTTAAATATATTCATTCTCACTGAGCACCGTGTCAGCATGTGACAAGATAAGCCAGTCTTTTTGATAGTGAATCTGACGAGGTTAATTTCCCGTGGTATCTTAACTGTTGTTATAAGCAATTCGACCATTGTCATCAATGTAAATCTCCCTCCAAACTTAAGAAAACAGCTTGACAATTGATTGGCTGTAATGTGGATACTAACTAATAATGGTAGACTGTCAAATTTCCTCCTGGAACTGAAAGTAAAAGCGTTACAGCTTTACTTTCTTTGTCTGTCTGTTTCATTTTATTCAATAGATTCAGGTTTTACATTTCACCCCTGATAAAAAACAAAAAAAACAAAAACAAACTGCAACATTAATGTAACATAATCGGCAATTCAAGTTGCTATCTGTCACACCTTTAGACGTTTTTATGATAGCACTAGATTAGACATGCCATATCTATGTGATTTCTGCAGCTGCAAAATACAGTAATGCATACTTTGTGCAATATGTAATTTTCTGCTGCAAAAATACTAGAAGCAGGATAGAAGTAGGTGTGTGATGGATTTATTATGCTGTATCAAGGTCATTTTGACATTTAGCTACTTCGGGGCTTCAGGTCATATTACTGTGTATGATGATTCACTATAACACTATAACACACAGTTTCATCTGCTAACATCCCACTGTTGATGCTGAGTGCGTGGTAATGTTGCCATTATCTCCTCATCAGTGACAAGCTGTGCTATGGATCGTGTCTGTACAACAGTGGTGTGGGACAGCTGCCCACATTCTGCCTTGTTTAGGATTTTCATGTGACACGTGCACACAGAAACAAGGCTTACTGGCCTTTTTTTTGGCCTGTCAAGCAAGTGAATGGATTTTAATGCCAAACAATCAGAAACAGGCTATAACACTTTCATGGCTTAAACCTTCACATAGAAAATAGTGAATGGTAACTACTAATAACATTTTTGCTTTTTCATCAACAGCAAGTCAGTATGTTGGTGTGATAATGGTTACATACCAATAAAATCATATAAACCAAAAAATAAAAAAACCCTTTAAAATTTTAATTTAGATGCAGTGGTAACACTGTAGCACAGTTTCTTCACATTATGAATGTTACTAGCCGGCTGTAGTCTCCCTGTGTGAAATTTCCTGGGCACTATGCCTTTAAAGACATACATATTGGAAATATTGGTTGTTATTAATTGGCCGCAGGTATGAAGCTCAGCATGGATGGTTGTCTGTCTCTCTGTGCTAGCTCTTTGATAAACTGGCAACCTATCTAAGATGTAACTTGCCTCTCGCCCTGTGGTTGGGTGATGGACGGAAGATTTACATTTCCTTATCTCCAAATCATATGACACTGAGCAGTTAAACAGCTGACTGACTTGCGAGACACACGACCTTGTTGCTCTGTAATGACATACAGTTTCCTAAAATATGAAAAAGTGCATCTGCACACAGTTAAAAGATTTTCTTCATTCAAGCATTGCCTAAAGAATCAATTGCAACTCTACTGAAATTGAGAAAAACACCACCTCTCCTGCAGAGAGGTTGTGATGCTTTGTACTTTATCATTATGTTAATGATTTTAGATTGCTTCCAGTTTTGTCTATTTGTCAAAACTGGAAGGGGGGGGGTTGTTTTTGTTTTTTTTACATGAGCTCTTTGTTTAATAGTGCATCTGCACACAATTATACCTGCACCACAACCTCATGCAGAGAGATAAATAATTGTAATTTTCTGAATAAGCAAACTATCCCCTCATTTTAAACTTGTGCAGCTTGTGAGGCCTTCCTTGCCAGGCCTCAGAGAGCTTCAGCTCAAGAAAGGTTGAGCTGACAACTGCACTCTTGGTGTTTGGGATTGTAAAAGTAGAGAGACCTATCTGTACTTTATAAAAGACAACAGTCTCAGTACCACTGGGGCCACTGCTCTCAAAAATAACAAGCACGACCTCTTCCATCCTGACACCCAGTTTCACCACCTACGCATGGCCCTCTGGTAAGTTTGCATTAGTAGGAGGGCCTTGTTTACAAGAAATCAAGATTTAAAAAAAAAAAAAAAAAAAAAAAACTACATGCAAACAATACTTTCATCTTAGAGGTGTGGACTATTTTTTAAAAAAAAGTTTGTTCAAAATTGCATCCAAACACAGATTGGAAATGAATTTGGTCATTTTTCATAGTTTTCCAGGAGTGCAAGAACTCTGGTGGTGCATTCAGCTCTGGGTGGATTTCTTATTCAGTCACATGGGCTCATGTGTGTGTCTTGGCTCTACCTGCAGTGAAATCGAGATGAAAAATGAGCAGAGACAGCAGGCTACCTGTTATCACTTCAAATATTTTCTTTCCACATACCCAGAGTTTAACTTCAACAAATAACTGCAAATTAGATTAGACGCAGCTAATGCCATTTAAATCTCTCTCTATTCAGAGATGATGATCTTCATGTCACTTACCAGTGACAGCTGAGCAGTAAAAGTGCTACAGTTCACTGACGAATTTAAACATCTGACAGTAATTAAAACAAAAATATATCATTTGATTGATATTTCATAATTAATTCCATGTTTCCATTTAACAAGGTTTGCCAGTGTTCAACAGATGTTACCATGCTTATTAACACAAGTTCAAGAAAACTTAGCTCAAGTCGCAGCAGATAATCATTTAAACATTGCTTCCAGTCTAATACTTATCTTTGCCTCAATTGTCTTGACCATGGACAACGATAGACTTACAAACTGTCTAGCACGCACCAGCATGCACCAGTGTGCCCCATGCGTCTCACTCAGTAACAACCCCCCAGAACCCAGAGCTGGATGAGAATTTAAGAAAATGAATGAGTGGATGTCTCAACCATGATGAAATGGAGAAAAAGCTAAGACATAGTGGCAACTTGAACTCAACCATCTGCTAATATCCCATTGTTGAGCCTGAGTATGTGGTAATGTTCTCATTACCTCCTCATCAGTGCCAAGATGTGCTATAGATCGTGTCTATACAACAGTGGTGTGGGACAGCTGCCCACATTCTGCCTTGTTTAGGATTTTCATGTGTCACATGCACACAGAAACAAGGCTTACTGGCTTTTTTTTGCCTGTCAAGTGAGTGAATGGATTTTAATGCCAAACAATCAGAAACAGGCCGCAACCTGCATAGAGGAATTAACCCGCCAAAATCTCTGCCAAAACAAACAACTGCAACACACCATGAAGTGATGCCACAACTGATGCACTGCAATGGTTTGCATAGAAAATGGATAACAGCATACAGTAGATCACCTCAGACTCTCACAGCCCTGATAATCAGAAGCTATATTGCTGCCATGTGATTAACAGAAGCATGGGGCCCTATTCATAAGAGTGTTAAACCACAGGCAATGGTGATGACAAGACGCCAGCCAATCAGAACAGAAGCTCAAACAGGGTTATGCAGTATGTTTTATAAGAGATGGTTTCTAGCACTGTTAGTGATTCCTGCTAATAAAAGGCCACCAGGGGCCTTTCTGTTTTGTCTTCATTGTGCTGTAAGAGCTGACAATCATTCAGGACTGAAACATTCTTCGGTGTGTTTTCTTTACCTAGGCAATAAAGCCTGTAACCTGACCTCTGCACACAACTTAGAATATACCTCTCCAAGGGCTCCAATAAGGAGTTAAAATTCAAGCCATAAATTGGAAGTTTTTGCTCAGTGAGTGTGGAAGACCAGGAGTGACAGATGACCTTTAGCTTCCAAAGAGCTGAGAAACAGATTATAGCAAGCATGCAAGTAAAAGCTTTATGAAGGCTGGAGATGATATGCAGATGTAAAACATCTGAAAGCAATTTTAAGAACCTTTAAGGCTTGACACCTTGCAGGAAAGCCAAAATGAACCATCTAAAATTTAATAGTACCATATTTTCAAGCAAAAAATAAATCCATAACGGCAGCATAACGAATCTATTATATTAACAACAACAACAAAAAAGAAATATAATGTCATGGCTGAAAGAATCTGTAATTAAGCAATCTCAACTAATTTTGCAGCGACAATCTTATTTTATTAACCTTGCTTTGAAATAATTGTAAGTGGGAAGTGTCATGGATACCAAAAATGTTTTCCCCCATTGTTTTTCCCCACATGGAATTTTACTTTTTATTACAGCCACAATACTATTGAGCCCTAAATCTCCTGAAAAAATGCACAGCACTACAGGGTTATGCTGTGGCCTGTAAATGTTTTAGCGTCTTTTTCGAGAAAATATCTGTCCATTCAATATGCCAAAACAGCACATTTACAAGTAAAATTGCCTCCGAGCCTCAAAAGAGTTTCTGGACCCCAGGGTTCCAATGAAGAAACTTCACTCTGTGTGGCGCATAAAGGAAACTAGCAATTTTTAGAAACACTAGACCCTGCTTCAAGTACGTAATATTGAAAACAAGTGATAAGTTTCAATTAAAAACAGACTTTTGAAAGTTCTGTTTTAGAGATGCACTTGGAAGTAGACAAAGCAATAAATAACTATGGCTGCTTTAATTTAACTGTTTATTTCAGCTTTGCAGTACCAAAAAAAAAGCCATTTCAAAGTTTCTCAAAGGACTCCTTGTGTGTTAATGTATTCCTTGCATTAGTGTGAATGATACCATCACAATAATCACTGTGAAAACAATTCCTTTATTTATTTAAACATTACATGGGAGAGCATCAAAATATTTAGAAAGATGCAAAATGACCTTTAGGATTAAAATCGAGAGAATAAAATGTTTATCTGAACAATTTACTGTTATTTACAATATTTACTGTATGCATAATATAGATGTTTACACAATTTGCAATTGGTACTGTCACATTGTTTGACGGAATAGAATCAGACAGCATGTAACAGCATTAAAATCCAGGTGGAAATGCATTCAAGCATTGATGCACAGATGGTTATTGCTTGAAGAATTTGAAGAATTGCCACAAAGTCCCAGAGGCTGAAATTAAGCTATTTTCATTTAGATTTTAAAGTAACTGAGGAGACAAAGGTATAACAGATGGCATGTAGATCATTTTCAGCTGTAAGCAGCATCAATGACAGCAGTCAGAACTCAACATGGACTAAAAGTAGTAGTTGAGACTGAGAAATATTATAGCAAAGTCAAATCTGGTTAGCTCAGCACAAAGGGTTAGGGATAAAAAATAAATACCTATTTTTTTACAGATGCTGATTTCAAGCATGGAGGTGCCAAAAATCTGGCACTGTCTAGATTTTTCATGCCCAATATCACCACCACAGCCAACACTGTCTGTTGGCTGTTGCAAGAAATATCGTGCAATCTAATGATACAGTTCTTAACTGGCATCAAAGAGATTTACACAAGACACTTTACTGTTAGTATTTTTAAACTATAGCTGCTCTTGTAGTGGATTGTAAGAATAAACGGTCTAGTTTTAAAGAGCATTAAGGCGGGAGCTTGATTTGGAGGACATCTGAGTACATGTTCAAAGAAAAAATGAGGTTTGCGAAGTGACAAATTATCATACTGGAAGCAGCCATCAAAAGATGGGTAGACTGTGTATGAAGAGATGGACATAGTCAGGCAGACTTTGGTGTTTAAATGATGCTTAAATATGGCAAGAAAATATCCCCCAGCACCATTACACCACCAGCAGCAACAGCAGCCTGCACTGTTGATACAAGGCAGGATGTGTCCAAGCTTTCACGTTGTTGACAACCAATTCTGACCCTACCATCTGGCTGTTTCAGCAAAAATCAAGACTCACCAGACCAGACAATTTTTTTCCAGTCTTCTATAGGATAATGTTGGTGACCTGTGAAAATTGCACCCTTTGTTTCCTGTTCTTAGCTGACAGGAGTGGCAGCTGGTGAGGTCTTCTCCTGCTGTAGCTCACCAGCTTCAAGGATCAATGTGTTGACCATTCAGAGATGCTCTTCTGCGTATCTTGGTTGTAACAACAGTTAATTGAGTTATTGATACCTTCCTATCGTCTCAACAGTCTGATCATTCTTCTGTGACTGCTTATGACACGAAGGCATCTTCACTGAGAGAACAACCGAACTGCTGCTCAGAGAATATTTTATTTGCTTCAAGCCATTCTCTATAAACCCCAGAGATGGTTGTGCAGCATTGTGCTGGCATCAATAATCATACCATGTTTAAAGTCACTTAAATCCCCTTTTTTCCCCCATTCTGCTAATTGATCTTCTGCAGGTCATCTTGACCATGCCTACATGCCTAAATCCATTGACTTGTCATGTAATGAGCCCGAGTGTAACTTGTTCCTTATGTATACAAGTGAGGAAAAAGTTCTGCTGCTTTGAACAATGCTTGTCAGCAAAATGTGCTACTGTAGTGACTCACCTACAAAATTTGAAAACATAATGACATTAGAATATAGAATTAGGAGATATGTATAAAAAGCACATATTTCATTGTGAATTTAAAACACTGTAGCATGAAAACAAGTTGACAGCCACAAGGTGGACATTTAAAATGGTCACAAAAGCTTACCAAGTTGGATAGCTACGCATAAAGAACAACAAAGGCTTTCTAGAAATATCAACAGAAACACATTACTGTCTGACAGGTTTAAATCTAAAAACACACTATGAGAAACACACCACATCAATAAATACTTCAACCCAAACCACAGAGGAGATAAATAGGGAGCAACAACAAAGCTCATACATAAAAATAACCCAACTCAGGGTGAGTACAGAGCCAAAATAAGTACTGTTACTTAACAGAAAAAGGCTAGTGTTAAAATATGCTACATGTAGTTTTACGCATTTAATTATAAGTAAAACGAATTTTCTGCAAGATAAACAAAAGTGTAAAGTGTGTATTTGCGTTATGTCACGATTAAACTGGAGGACAGAGTGTTAAACAGTTTCTGGAATATTTACGCAGAACAGAAAGAGAAACAAGGTAAATCATACTGATATCATTGTGGTGGTTTTAGGACAGACCAGCTCTCATTTCTCCACTGCAGTTTTCAGAACTGTGACTCTAACTGTGCCAAGGTCATGGGTGAGGGCCCAGCATCTGATTTGGTTGTGCTGACATTCACTTACTTTCCCTCACCAGTGCCTTTGTTTCTCTTGCTCACCAGCTCTGTCTTTTCCTAACCCATTTTCAGTCGCCCGTTGAATTACTGCCTCTCATCACTCTTCGCCTTAGCCACTGCTGTTTTGAAGTTAATGGCATTGGAAGAGTAGTTAATGTACAAAACAGGTTAAAAGCAGCATAGTGGTCAAAGGTGTGGTTTAAATATTGTTCACAATCAGTGGATTAACACAAACAGCCATTCACAAATGATTAGGCACATTCTACAATACTACACAGCTGCCCTGCATCTCATGCTGACATCTTAATACTTTACAGCAATAAATAAACAAGCAATGTGGCTTAGAAAACTTTATTTACTGATTTCATTCAATTCCAGTGTGACCCAACAAGTCACTCTGAAAAGCCCCGTAGGTATTGGTTTGTGAAAGAGTTCAGAGATAATCCCAGAGTATTAGTTTATATTTACTAATTAGGGACTTGGGATGTTTATGTGTTATTCTACTGGCGATGGCGTTTTTGTGTTTGAGGCAGGCTAATCCTTAAAATAACAAGCAATTTGTCCACAGCAAATGATATTCCAAGAAAAGCGTGCTCAGATAATATTTCCTGTGTGGCTCTATATGTCTTATGCATAAGTCAACAGTGTGTTTGATTTTCAAAGATTTATTACAGTGGTTTCTTTCATATGACAGAACTGGTGTTACCGAGAGGATTAGATGTTTCTGACAAGATTTGTTCTGACTAAGCAATCCACCGATTTTACAACACTATAATTCTGTCTGGCCTGTCACTCATACACACACACACAGACACACACACACACGCACACATATATATACAGAGAAGCTGACAACACTACACTAACTACTAAGATTTCTGCATCTCTTAATCACTTAACAAAGATTTTTGTGAAACTAAATACAAAGGCTGAGAGAAAACATCTGATCAGGTAATGATTGAAAAGAAAAAATACAAAGGAAATCACCGTTACTGTGAGTATGTCACTGGATACTTTTTAACCAAAATATCGGTTATACAAATAAACTTTTGGTCGCAGATTACAAGAAAGCAACTGGACTACATATAAAAACATGTCATCTCATTACAAATGCACAACATTTAATGCTAAACAAATATGAAATATGCCAACATAATTCATACAGTTAATTAAATCTGGATATCCTCCTTTCAGCATTTGAGGTAGACAAAGTAGGTTTGCTTGCTAGCCAGGTAACAGATTTTATTTATGTAATATTTTACATCACATTTAAAAACAAAACTGCTGGTAAGGACAAATACCATCAACTGTTTGAGACTGAAGAGGAGACTGAGGATATAATACTGTTTAGAATTGTATTAGTAAAGAAACAGAGGACAATGAATTATTATAAACAATTCTGAGAATACTGTTTGACGTTCAGTGAAAGCTTTAATAAGTGAGGTGTAGCAGGGTTGAGAGAGTTGGAATGATTGGTGTTAAATTAGGTTGAACATGTTAAGCGTTCCCTGTCGCCCTACGTTTCACACCCTCTTACAGAGCTGTCTCTACTCTGAGATAATACTCTAAACACGAGGCCTTTTTTACACTATTAATGAGCCATGGCCTGTCTCTCTAACATCTACTTAGACACAGCTCAAAACTGATGGGCTGTGAGCATTAAATCTCCATTGCATCACAGTTGTTTGGGCTCAGGAACAAAATAAAATGCAAATTGCCACAAAGCATTAACTGTTCCAAAACACAGTCTACAGATTGAAAGCAAGCACAGAGCAAAAGCCAGACAAACAACAGCACTGCCTTCAAATCTCCACGCGAGGACCAAGGTCGGCAAACCACCAAAACACAATGATTTGGACCACAGAGTGACCTCGTGGCCATTTGGATAGTAATAGGTCCAGAATCTCACCACAGGTTAAATAAGAATGTGACCAGACTCTAACAGACAGATCCCAAAACTCAGAGCCAAAGTCCCCAAGACACGATCTTGCCTTGGCTCTAAAGATGGTGTCAAGGCCATGGAAAAGACTACAGCAAAATGTTTTTGAGAAAACCACAAAAGAAGGGGAGATGAATTATATTACAATTACATTGTCTTTTCTACTCACACTCACGGGGCTTCCTTTGGTCATCCTTATTAAAATCTCTATTGTGCAGAAGCAGGTTTAGGTTTAGTAAAAATTTCTAATAGGGGGGATATAGCTCCTAAAGTTCATTGAATTATTATTATTACTTGGAATTCTATGGAAATGTTACTTTAACATCATCAAATGGCAAAGACAGGATGATTACTGGACTGCGTTGAAGCCAAACCATCCACAGAGTGAGACTATAGCTGGGAGGCTCAGTGCCAAAAGGATGTCCAGCTGGTGGCAGGGGTGTGCGCTGTGGCTGGATAACGGCAGACCAGAGGCTTGGAGTTTATCCAGGATATAGTATGAGGTTCTGGATTAAATCCAAGACAGCTGTAGAGCAGCAGAGTCAAGTCCTACTGTGACCTGGATCTGTGCAACCAGGCCGCACTGCTGACAGATTTATCAACCTGGACCTGATTTGCCAGGCTGCATAAACTGAAACATATCTACAACTACATCTAACTCGCACACAACACCCTCATCTTGGCCTTCTCTCTGCATTAACTGCTTTGGTTTAGTTTTTTTAAACTTATTTCTCCCAGACGTTTTACCTTTTTGAAGCAAAGTAAAGTGTGCTCATTTCCTTCCCTTTGTGACTGTTTTATTTCAATGCAAAAAAGTTCACTACATATTAATGTGTGCAAAATTGAGAACTGTTATGCACTCAGCACCAGTCCATTAATTTCCATGACCGTATGAGTCAATGCTACACCTCATACTCAATTGATACCTCATGCTGGAGCATATTTTCCAATAACACTGACTTTTATTTTTTAATCCACCAATATTAAAGTACACTTAATATTGCTACCCATGACTGCAGGCACTCTAAACTGCAGAAATAAGGCTGCATGAGGGGAATGATGGCTGGGAAAGAAGGCAAGAAGTCAAGAAGCAGCTGTGCTGCTGTGGTGAGGTGAGCGCTGGGTGGTACACCTGCATGCCTGATTAAGCCACAAACAATAAGGGCTCTGTTTCCACCTGTCCACCTGTCTACAAAGTGGAGCACCTCAGCTCTGTCCTGCAGCCCTGAATTCCTCTCTGCCCCTCCCAAGCTTCTGTCCACTCTGTTCCACTTGATACTAATGCCTCCACATTCTTACACATGCACAAACCTTAGCGGAGAAAATATGTTTGCAAGACTGAAATGATCTTTCATGAAACCTTCCAGGACAGCCAATGATGTCCTTCAGACATGGCGGTTTCAGTCATGTCATGGCCAGTGGGTCACACAGTCCTTTTCTCTAAGCTAAACTAGCCTATCTGAATTCCTTATTCACCAAGTCATTCACTCACTAATCACTGAGGGTCACTGAGCTCTGGTGTGCTTCATTAATCCCTTGTTTGTTTGTTTTAGGCATATACACTCATTTATTTTCTAGCTAAATCGCTTCCAGTCCACCCTCACATGCATCACAGGCTCTCGTTGACCATACTCAACAAGGGAAGCAGCTTTCAAGTCACATAAATGTGCAAATCAACTAGTCTGCATTGGTAATGTAAAGGATTCTCACCCATCCAAAGAAAGGTTAATCTGTAAATGAATCTGAAGAGGACTTTTGTTAGTTGCACTCTGCTCTTTCTGAGACACTGCGCATGTATGGAACGTGTTCTCCAAGCAGACTCCAAACGGATAATATGCACAACTGTGTGTTTGTGGTGCTGCAGCTGTCCGTGCGTGCGTCATTATAATTGAGGTTTTAGCCATTTTTTTTCTACAACTCCTGCTGAATGTCTACATTAAGTGTCTCATTATGTGGATATTGACTTTAATTAAAATTTTCTTCTTTGTTTTCTCTCTTTCACTCTCTCTTTTTTCCATAAAGTTTTAGGCCCTGTTTTTCCTGCCTTATCTTATTAAGTCTTGTTCCTTTTTTCTCCAAACACTCCTTTCCCAGTTATCCCAGTCCCAGTACACAAAATTCCTTTCTTTAAGATATCATAATGATAATAAATAAAACGTGGGAGATTCTTTCTGAGGTATCTATAAGCCAAAACAAAGTCGTAGTTTGCTACGGTGATGCAAACTCATTATCTTTTGTCTGTTCCTAACCCATCACTGAACCCATTGAGCCCCCCACATGTCTGGATCCCAGCTTGTGTTATATGAAGAATGTACACAGCACCACAGACATAAATGATGAATGATGTGAATGTGACATTAATGGTTGGAAGTCTTCCTGAGTATGATACAAAGGAGCTTCCCCATAAATTGACGGAATATTTCTGAGTCAAACTGCAGCTTGTATGCATTTCTGTCCTATGCAGTTTTTTATTTAATGTTTTTCTCATCAAAGAATTAAACAGCAGCTATCTCCTCTGTAGTTTTCCTTATCAGTTTTTGTTTGTTAAACATCTGTTTATTATTAAGAAAAAAAAGAACAATGGCAGAAGTTCACAAACAGAAGAAATCACATTATTAAATAAATTACAAATGTTCAGAGTAGATTATTGTGTTGATTTGTTAGACAGTTAGACGTTCTCATCAATGTTTTAATCAGACTGTGATTGTTAATCAGATATCCTGCAAGGTGAATCTAATTTCAAATTTCTTTTTACATACACTCAGCTGACAGTTCATTAGGTACACCTTACTGGATTGAATCTAGTTTTGTCTTCAGCCTCAGTTTCTAAAGCTTAACTGCCCGTACTAAACACTTAGTGTGGTCTTCTGCTGCTGCTGTAGCCCATCCGTTGACATGTGCATTAAGAGATGCATACCTTGGTTGCAATAAGTGGTTGTTTGAGTTACTGATACCTTCCTGTCAGCTGGAAACAGTTTGGACTGGTTGTAGATGGTAAATGGCCTGATATAGCACACTACATAAAACATGGCTCATTCACCCATTCACACCCATTCGCTTTTCTATGCTTGATTGCTTCACATATCCACACTTTGATGAATGCATCAGAGAGATAAAGCCACAATTTCTGAAATACCCAGACCAGCCATGTTCAAAGTAACTTGAATCACCTTTCTTCCCCATTCTGATTCTCAGTTTGAACTTCTGCAGATCATCTTAACTATGTCTAAATGCACTGGGTTGCTGTCACGTGAGTGTAGAGTTAACAGGCAGTTGAACGGGTGTACCTAATGAAGTGGTTGGTTAGTGTAGAGAACACACTAGATCAGACTTTTCAGACTTTAAGGAGTCTTGAAGTATATGATTATTCCTGTGTAAGTCTTTTTTACTCCTCACTGGGATATTCCTTACTGCATGGAAAGATGTGTGCCTATAGGAAATGTGCTTAATCTGTAGCCACACAGGCTTTTCCTCCATGTTAGTACCAAGGAAGCAGCCATGCCAGACGAGGAAAAGATTTAAATGAATCACCAGAAGCTAAAGTTTAAACTGGGAAAAACTAAATCTACCCTCCCTGCTATACCTACTTAAATTCTTCTTTGTTTTTCCAGCTGCCCATGTTACTGCAGTTTTAACAGGAAATAGGTAACAAAGTAGAATGTGTTACAGTTTTGGAAATCCAGGGTTCCAGACACAACCCTTTCACTTTGACTAACCATTTTTGTGCCTACAGCCAGTTGTTAACGAGCAACAACAACACTCGTTGTTGTTGTTGTTCTTTAACTTGCATCATAAACCTGAGTTTTGCCATAGTGTCTTGAAATGACTTTGGAAGTCAGACAAAAAAGATTAATCAATTTTTTTCATTAGTTTTAATCAATTTCCTCATTATTTTGGTCAGATTTGGTCACATATAAGAACTTCATTGCAGTCTTTTGTGCTCTGAATGTCTCAAAACTCTTTAATGCATAAAGACACCCCAAATGGAGCTTGTAATCTACAGCAATAAGTTCTTTCATTCAGCATGCTTAGGATTAAATTTCTCTCACAGAAATTCAGAGCAGTGTCATCCTCTGAGGTGGTCTTATCTCTGCCTGAGAAGCCCACATCCTCAACATTAATAGTAAAATATACAATGTGGCCATTAGCAAGGCCAATTTGCCCTTGTAAACTCAGTCCCCTGCTGTGTGAGATGGAGACACTTTGCCATTATTTTTACACTCCAGGAGAAAAGTACTCTAATGTAAATGTGCTGTATGTTTATTGGTTGCTCATCAAGCAGGAACCATTCTGTTTATTTCACGTAAACTACTTGCAGATGCAGGATTTAAATCTCTAAGATGACACTGGCAATTTTTGCTAAATTTAGCCACACATTCGAAAAGAAAAGCAATGGTGGTATAGTAACAAAGACCTGCAATGTTCCTCGATTTTCCCTTTCCAGTTTCCAAAACCATGAAATATATTTTAAAGAAAAACAGATAGTAGCCCATCTATGACTGTAATAATGTGATAGTTTCCAATGCACTTAACATAATCGCTGACATTCTTCCCCAGCAAATTTGCTGAAAACGATTTGCCACATTTTTCCAAAGCAGCCTAATGAAAACCTTTCTGGAGAGTGTCTAAGGCTGTATTGTTAAACGCACGCTTTTAAAGCCCTCCTGGCTGTGTACTGTCCCCCTGCCAACCGCATCCACTAGACAAAAAAAGCTTTTAGGGTTCCAACTTGTATTGTTTTATGTGAATCTAATACCCAATGTTAAGCTTATATGGTCCCCAGCTTCCAAGTTCACCGTGAACAAAGCATCAAAAACTTGTGTGGTTGGAAACTTTATTATGGCCCAGACTGAAAGAACGACAGATGAAAGTGGCGGTTTATTCCAATCAGTGATAATCCACTTTCCCACCATTCTCCTTGTTGTTTAACTCTTTGAGACACACTTTAGACAGACAGACACTTTGTGTGGTCATGGGCCTGTGAGGAGTTAAAGTTGAAGACAGAGTTAGCAGATGTAGTTCAAAAGCAATAAAATTGAAACACAGTTTACAAACCAACTACTTATTTATACTTTATTTATAGGTTTGCAAAAGCCAACTACATGAAGTGTAATATTCTCATGACCATGTGTGCCTGCCTGCCCTAAAAATACTGCTTAGGTGAGCATTTTTAAAATACGTACTTAATCCAAAGCTGGAACAAGGAAGATCATTTAGATTGGAGACTGAAGAAGTCACTTGGATGAGTGACGAAACGTTTTCCCACTGAAAACGCTACGTTCAGATGAACAGAATCAAACTTTTCGGATTTATTTACCTGGATGATTGAGCATGCATCAAAACAAGGAAGATCAGTTCGGCATAAAAAATAGTCCAAGGCATCTATAGTGACCTATTCCAGTATTAAGTTACATATACTGCTTCAACTGTCTGCAAAAAAAGACATACAAGATAGAAGGGATTAAGTACATGGTGAGTTCTTGTAGCTGCTGTACGACTTAATATCACATGAAATTAACTGCAATGTAATTTTTAGAACTGAAAAGACAACATGCAACACAGATGTTGGAAAAAATTTAAATATACACTCTGCGTTCAGAATAAAATGTACCGAGGCAAAAAGTTCATTCTGCTGTTTGATATCAACAGCACGCCACATCACATGTTCTCCATGAACAAAAAGTGCTTTGGACTCAGAAATCACCAGTGAAACTTGGAAGGAAAAGCCTCGACTGTTTCTTTATTTGACTTTTTCCAGTCTCTTAGAGAGGGAAAAAAAGAGGGAGACAGCAGAGAGAGCCACTACCTGCTCCATGCACTACACTTCATAGCAGATCTGTCCAGCAGAGAGCAGACTCACTGCGAGCCACATCACGGGCAGCACCACAGACCATCCCTAACTATTTCAGCATTGTGTGTCTGTGTGTGAGGTACAGGAATTTCTCATGTTGTGGGGACCTAAATCTCTTCATGGTGATATGGTGAAGAATTTTTGTTTGATGAGGGTGAGGTAGGGTCTGGTTTAGTTTAAGTAGTACAGGTCAAGGCTATGGAACTGGTAGCAGTTAGGCTTGGAGCAATAAAATGAATGTAAGTTGTGCAGAGTGTGTACACATACTGACAGGTGTTTACTTGTCACATAATTAGATTATTGATTAGCGCAGAATGTACAGTGTATAAGCATGCTTGTGATCTCAGAGGGTAACTTTGATCAACTCAGTTTCATTAATAGCCACACCAATACCTGTGATTAAAATCCAATCTTTCCTCCCACACACATTTCAGGTTTCTGGGATAATTATTTGGTTTATTTATCTGTAGGTGGAAAAAAACAAACACACAGTCAATATATAACAGTATATGTCTCTACTTTTAAACCTTTTAGTCTAAAAAAAGGGATGCGGAGGAGGAAGAAAAGAGCTGTTGTTCAAAAAAAAAAAACCCATCAATAATATGTCCCCTGCAAATGTCTCTCTCTCCCTCCCTCTCTCTCTCTCTCTCTCATTCTTTCCTGCCAGATGCATTCAGATTAAGGAATGTATCACTCTGTATGTTTTGGCAGCTGATCAGGCCTGCCTGGCTAAGTGATGTGAGCGTGGCTGCAGATGACTATCAGCCTTATCTGGTGCTTATTAATCTCCAAAAGGAAGTTCAAGGATCTTATAGCTAGACTAAACTCAGTGCCTAACCATCTATCCATCACTCAGCACATTAACCACTCCCCCAGCAACCCAGAGTACCCAGTTTTCTCCTACTAAGACTGGTATTTTTCATTAAGATCAAAGCTGATTAGCGCGCTCTCTAATGCTCATCTTGTCAAGAGGGGCCTCAGAAGTTTTGATTTTCAGTCTGCAGTTTACAGTAAAAAGGCAACAATCATAACTCTGTAAACCACATACAGTACACTGTATAGTCTGTGGTGTTTCTGAGTGCAGTCAAAGTGCGGTGGATGCTGCTTGATAACTTATACAAAATGGTATAGTGTGTATAGAAAAATTACAAAGACAAAAATAGAGAACGGTCGATCATATAGTCTACAGTCACTTTACTGTTATAGTTTCAGGGAGCGTTTAATATGCTTGGCTTTAGTGCTGGGCGATATGACGATATATATCGTGTGGACGATAGAAAAGTGTCTATCGTGCCATTTGTCTTCTATCGTTTATATCGTTTCTAACCCGAATTTTATAAATTATTACATAAAATATATAAATAACCCTATACAACCGTTCGGAGCAGGCACATTACGTTTTCCCTAGCTATTTTTAAATCCCTGTAGAACTGGAACCACGTAAGGTAGCGCAATAATTTTTTTTTGCATATGAAACCGTAGGAGTTGTACTTACATCTTACTCCATTAGCTTGCCCGAGGTCACGGTTTCCTTCCACTTTGCAAAAAATTAAAAAGCACTTCCAGCAACAAAAACATAATATTCCAGAAACACGCTTTGCCGATCCGATCAGCTGTTCATAACACTTCCTAAGTTGGAATAACTCAGCGCGAACTATCGCATGCCTGTCCGAAACCGGAAGTGACGTCATTTTCGCAGAAAATGTAGTTTTCTAGCTTCAAAGCCTATGTTGGTGTTTTTAAAAGTCATGTTTGACTTTATGCTTTTCTGTATCGTTTCTGGGATGCTTAGAAGTCAAATTACACTGTTGGAAATAGTTTATTTTGATGCACATGCTGTGTTTTTGCAAATTTGCATTTATTTATTTTCGTTTTTCCTGTAGTATCTCAAAAATAAAACTATGAAGACACTCAAAATAAATTTCTCGTGGTTGGAAACTATTTTGTGCAACTTTTTTGTATTTACAGTTTTGAGGGATAAGCCCCTTAAATTTCTCTAACTAGAAATATATGGAAAAAAAACCAAAAACGATTTTCAATTTTTTTGTAGTTTATTGCACTTTTTTGCAATTTATGTAGTTACTATGGACTTAATGCATACATATTATTAAAATTTGGGCTATAACACTTGTATTGATGTATAGCAACTTGAAATGCTCCCACAAATGGCACTACAGCATGTAAAATGTAAAGATGAGCTCTGGTGGACTTGGTTCTATGGTAAGTCTTAAAGGGTTAAATAGCCTGTGGCAAATATATTAGTGTTGTCTTCTCACTATACATACTCTTAACTTCATGCAAGAGAAAATAAAGTATAAAAAAAGTGATATTTTACGCAAAGAAACTCCGTCTTGTGTTTTTGACACTGCTTTACGTGGACCCGGATTTGCGACATGCTTTACGGTAACTCAAAACAAAGACTGCACCCTCTCCACTCGCTGTTTACAGACTGCATACTTCCCAGATGACCACAGGTCAGGTGATATATCGTGATATATATCGTTATCATGATATAAAATAATTCATATCGTGATAAATATTTTTTCCATATCGCCCAGCACTACTTGGCATTAGTTCAGAAGACTGATGGAGCTCAGAAATCACATGTCAGCATCCACAAGTCTTAGCTATATGATATATTTTATGTATATTCATTAGCCTGTTTTATTATAAGGAAACAATGATGCTCTTCAAGTAAATTCACATGTTTAGTGTCTGAAAACGTGGAGATGCCTTCACAGACATTTTCAGAGATGGGTGTTATGGGTAACAGTCTCATTAGGGCATAATGCAAAGGAGCTTCCATGTCGTGTGTTTCATGCAAGTTGTCTGACTGATTTAACAGTTGTCATTGTAGAGTTAAATGGATTTTCAAAAAATAGTGCTGCAGAGATAAATTGGCATAAAACTGTGCCCATGTGCAGCTCATAGATGTGCTCATTCCATTATCCATACATAAACAAAAATATTTAAAAGACTTATTAAGTTATAACATGTACGAAACCTAGCTAGACTAATTTTTGGCTGTGTGCAAAAACTCAAACTGTTACCAGTTAAGGAAGAGTTCAAATTGTCATTGCTTAATTGCGCAGTGATTTTGAACAAATTTATGTAATTGCTAGTTTGAGAGTTTTTTATATTTTGCATATGTGTTGTTTTAAGGGAACAGATGAGATTTACTTGTTAGAACAGGAACATCTGGTCTCCAAATATCGCAGTGATTATCTGGAATCAACTGACCATTGCCTTCTGACCATACTATGCACTGTGATTTAGACCGGGTTTACACACAGGTCTATCCACACATTGCCTTATCTGCAATTCCGCACAAGATGGGCTTAAAAGCATTTTCGTCCTTTTAGCCCATATCACATAACGGTAAACCACTGGATGAACAGTCAGTTGAGGTACGACCAGTGAAAATATTCATACTGCTGCAATCTCTCTCCAATCCAAGCCCAACATCTGTTCCAGACAGAAAGCAAGCCACTGCCAGAAGCATGTTCAAAAATGAAATAGCTTAAAACCAATGGAGTAAAAGAGAAATACAAGAAAAGAGAGCCACGAAAAGGGAAAACAAGACAGTCTGTACTTCCATTTGATATCCAGTACTTTCTTTCTTTTCTTTTCTTTTTTGGCATGGTTATTTTCCAATTGGTTCGGCTCCTATATGGTTCTGAATTCTGAGCCCTGGATATTTTCTACTAGGTGATAAAATCGCATTGACATTATAAGGTGCTAATTGCCAGAAGTTGAAGTGAAATTAATGGAAAGAGAAAGGATAAATAACATGTGAATTTACGGGAATGAACATGAATATTTACACAGCAGAAAGTGTGTGTGTGCGTGCGTGCATGTACACGTAGAGAGAGTATAGCACACTACATAGTACATGCACAGTATCAAAAAGAAGAATGTGAAGGTTCTTGAACAGGGATCAGTTGGAAAAATAAATATATCTTACATATCTAAAGGTTGCTTTGTGCTAATCTGCTTTTTTGTGTGGGAGGAAACGAGGCTCCTATACCTTATCTGGGCCCTGTGACAAGAGGCTTTGGCCAATCACAGGTCAGATTCATAGAGCATTTTTAAACAGAGAAAACGCTTGGGTACTCAGTAGGTTGTTTGGTGTTAAAGACAGGACCTTTACCTCAGAGTGCAAGGCAAAAAGTCAGGAATCATTTAGCAGAAATGAATGACTTTTCCCATCTTTGAGAAAGATAGTTTTCAGATTCTGGTACCTTTAATCTTATTATTATTATTATTATTATTATCATTTTTCCAGCCTATTTACACTTTTATTTAAAATTTCTTAACTCTCGTTTCAGGAACACTTGGAATTTTGTTTTCAAACACAAATTAGATATGGAAATCGCTTCAAATCATTACAATGATTCTGAAAAAAGTAAACCAAAATTTTGTAGAGCAATAGCATTTGGTGAAAAGCATATTTGTTTTAATATTCATTCCACCTCAAGGTTTGTTTTTGCTGTTTTTTGGTTTCAATACTTTGCGTTTGCAGAATTTTATGGCTTCACTGTTTCCCCTCTAAAAGGAACTGGACCTTTTAAATAGTTCAGCCACAGGCAAAACATCCAGAAAGCTCTAACGCACGAGTCGCAGTTTGACAGACGAAGCTATAAGTTTACAACTTGCAGAATCTTTTCTCACACTTGGCAGCAAAAGTTAAAGCCAATTACAATAGATCAACAAACAATTTCTTAAGGCAGGCATGTAAAGGAGGCTGTTAAAAGTCAGGGAAATGTTCATCTGGTGTCAACTTTCTAATCTGTTACATCTGTACATAATGACTGCCAGAGACTGGGGAAAGACAACACTCAAACCTATTATTTTCAACCATTAATTTTAAGGTGATTTTAAGAAATTGCATAAGATTAGAACTAAAGTCTTCCTTTTTCGTGGACCCTTCAACTGAGAGATCCATGCATCAACTAGATTGTAAGACTGAACATTTCACAAAGATAACATTCTTTGTGTCCTACTACTGCTGTAATAAACAAAATAATAAAAAGATCATCTTAGGAGTAAAACCTTCCTGATAATAAAAGAGAAATATTAAAAGTTGATATAAATCTATTATGGATGTTGCATCAGTGTAAACAAGGCAAAATGGGTGCACTGTAAATGTATTCTAATACAAGTGGTCCTCTTGAGCACCCTTAGCATTTTTATGGCCAATGGCCAACAGCCAGCTTGTTAACAACTTCTGATGAATCTAGAATAATGACTCAAGGGTTTCATAGAGTGTGCATATACAGTTTGAGTGCAATTGGACATTGCAACCACAGAGTGCACTTAAGGACACATGGCTACTGTTAAGACGCTGGCTGTGATCACATGGATGGGTGCTTGGTTTGGAGACAGGCAACCGAACCAACTCTGGATAGTGGAACAATTACATGCAGATGGGGTTGGATGCATTGCCAGACTCCTGGCTACTAAAATTCAGAATTTCTTTGCAATCAGGTGTTTTGCAGGACTAATATTAAAAGAAAATAAAGAACAGAAAGCTTAACAAAGGGCGAAGAGGAATGACAACTGGGGTGGACTGAAATAATAACTCACCACACCCACTCGCTGGCTGCCTGCACCTTCCAGAAATCTATCAAGACAGTGATTCAATTCTTTGTCCCCGGGGTGTCACATTAAAAGCAGAAAAAGCAAAAGTTTTTCTTTTCTTCTGCTTCAAAGGACAGTCCAGGTGAATTTGAGTGTGATGAAGCCATGGCTTGAGGCTTGAGGTAACAGGGATGATATGTGTGTTTATTTGTCAGGGTTATGGTGAGTGCATGCTTGAGAAATTATGAGTGCTACACACACACATAGCTTCACACAGCAAGTCATAGCAGGAAAGAAAAGCTCAGATGAACAGAATGTCTGCAAGTGGAAGCAAAGTTCGAACATACCAAGACAAAAAAATCCCTTAAATATGCTGTATAATAGAAGGAAGATGGAATTTAAATATGAGCATATATACTGTTCTCCATTACCACCACTGACTATAGTGCTTGTCGTGGGATTTGTCACCCACTGCCAACAGCTTACATAGCTGGGTCATGCACCATCTCTTCAAAGGCCTTCTGATCTGTAGCGCTTATTATTACTCTCTGCTTCCCACAGGAGGGCCTGCTGTCATCTGCCCAGTAGCCTCTGTTGACCACCATCCATTTGCACACCCTCTCATCAGCAGACCTTTCAGCACAGTCATAAAGGTTCAGGATCTACAGCACCAACACCACGAAAGACAAAGGTCTCCACATCCAATCAAACGTAACCCTCTCTGACCTGTTTTTTTTTTCTCAAATTTAACTAAATATTCAGAAACGTGTTGATAGATTCTCAAATCATTAGTTGTTTTGACTTTGCTTACAACAGCTCTGCATACTGCAAAGTCTGCATCACAGCCCACATGACAGAGAGAGAAATAGAAAGTACTTTTTTTAAGTACTTATCCATCTGCATTTTTCTCAAAGTACAGAAAAGTACTATTTTAATTTCCATATGTGAACTGTGATGCATGCTTATAAAATAAACATGTGTTGTACACTATGGTAAACTTCGAGTCTAAAGGGGTTGGGTATATGTGCTTAAGGTCTTTTAAAGGTCTCACTAATATCTGAGGCGCAAAAGCTCCACTTAAAGTTTGAAAGCCTCTCTTCTTAGAAAAGAAAACTGACCTATAATAACTCTGTAGCCTAATGGAAACACGTGATATTTCGCCAAATAGCAAAGAAGTCATAAAGAGGAAAAACTAAGATGAAAATACTGCTTTGGAAAATTTGTTCCTGTGCTGTAACCTGAGAGCCCGAGGTGGATAGTCATCTGGAAGCTCCGTTTACCTTTTTCTCTCTGTTCTACGTGCACGTTCCTGCAAGTGTGTGCATGTTGCCTTTGAGTGTGACCCAATACTTTCCATGTGTGCACAGGAAAGGCAACTGTCATTTTGTTTTGATGGGACCAGATAGATCACCCATATGTTAGGGCCAGAGAGCAGCACCACTGCCTGGTGATGACGCCATCCCTTCCCACAAAGCCCAACATCAACAAAGCAGGGACAGTACCCAAAAGAGTTGTGTTTTTGACATTTGATTTTCCACTATCTTTCCTTTTTTTCAGGAAAATGCTTGCAAAGTATATTCCCCTTCTGTCTACGATTAATCTTCTGAATACTGGAGGAACTGGACAAACTCCAAAAAGTTTCGCTTTGATCTTGCAAATTGAGCCTAACTGAAGGAAGGAAAATTTTGAGGCAGCAGATAAGCAAATAAATTACTTAAAATCAAAGACCTAATCTTTAAAATCAGTACACTATGTTTCCAGATCAGTTTTACTACATCATATGTAAAGATCCCCCATATGTATGCTATGGAATTGCTTGTTGATTGCTTAGTTTAAAACCTAGATTTCTGAAAAGGAAATTTTGGCTAAAAGTCTAGAGGTACATAATGGAAAATGAAAAGTTGTCTGTCTATTATAAGCTGTAAAAGATAAACACAGCTGACT
Organism: Oreochromis niloticus; assembly: GCF_001858045.2. Lineage (NCBI taxonomy): Eukaryota > Metazoa > Chordata > Actinopteri > Cichliformes > Cichlidae > Oreochromis > Oreochromis niloticus. The sequence goes on along the minus strand of NC_031972.2, from coordinate 57,013,391 downwards.
TACTAATGACTTCTTTATAAAAATTAATGTGGTGCCTGCAAAGAAAAGAATATAAAGTCTTTATAGTGATAGATTCGTCGCTTGGTTAGGACTAAACAAATAACAATAAACTTAACATTGTGGTTTCCATATTGTGGTTTCCATGTTATTTTAAATATATTCATAAGTTTCTGATCGTCACTTGAACTTGAAAGTCCTTCTCCTGCGTGTCATACACACCCTTAAAAAACACACACACGCCCTTCACCTTCCTCAAAATAATCCACACGCGGAAACAGTAGTGAGGCCAATGCTATGGCTAAGGGATCCTGGGCTGTGTGATGTGGAAGCTAAACGTCTACTGTTTCAGAAAATAAACATAACAGGATTGTCCCAGAGTAACACACGCTCGCCAGCAGACAGACTCATAATATTTCCCCCATCTGATGACAGCAGGCTGAGTTTTCCATAGTGATAACAGGAATGTTTTCACACCCTTTAGACACATACAGTCTCCTCATTGTGGTCAATCTCAAACAGAGAACCTATTTTGGGGCCAATGCACATACAGTTCAACGTAAATGAAGCAGGGTCACCCAATGCAGACAGTGACAGAGGATACGCCTGCTGGCCTGGCTGTGATTTTCTCTCAGTCTCTTGGAGGGACTTATCATGAATTCTTCTTTGCTCTGTTTTAGATCAGCTTGTAATCCCTCTTCTCCATCACTGGAGTCATTCCTGACTTTTTATTTCTCTTTGTGAGCCTAAAAGATCTTTGGGCAAGTGCAAACACCCACATACTACAACATATAAGCATATGAAATATGGTGATGTACTGTTTTAGAGCAAAGTGCCAGAATCTACAGTTCCTTGAATGGATTGACTCCACAGACTCCCTTGTTAAACTGTCCAAGTTTACAGCAGACATAAACGTGTTCAAAAAACAGTTTTGGTCTCTACAGCTAATTTCCCCCTTCAAAGCAACTGCACCTCTTTTGTCAATGTTCATACAAAAGAGTCAAATGTTTGTCCACTAAGCCTGTTTTAGCTCTGTTGTAGCCAAAAATAACATCAGAATTAATATCACAGTGAATGACAGGTGCACCTTGGTAACAAACTTCTCTGCCCATCTCTGGTGTTAGCTGATAACTTCCAAGCTTTACTCTCACATCTAAATATGTTCAGTATCTTCCTAGCTATACTGTGTGGTGCTTTAGGGCACTGCTGACCAGAAACAAATTAATTACAAATAAATAACAAGAATGCACCTTTAAAAAAAATCCACACAAAATGGCAATGGCTGCAATGCACCGCTGAAGGTTTTAACACATAGTCCACAAAGCAATGAGTGACACTGCGGTGGCTACATCCATCTCAAACATTTTGAGGCTGTATGTTTCTTACAGCTGTGATGAATAGCACAGACTGGCACAGCAGCGAGCCATTGATAATTCTTGGAATAACACAGACCAGCCTTCGTCTACATCCCCTGTCAAGCCCAGGCTCTGGTATCACACATACACAGATGTATGCTGTGTAATACACAGACACCATTCAAAACCACAGTTTCACAATACCACTATGTACATTCAACAGTGAAGCGAGAAGCTGCTGCCTGCCAATTTCCTTTTTTCTTGGGCTCCATCTAAGAATATTAAGCTTCCTTTTCTTCACTCTTCCAGCATTAGTATTTGATTGAGTACACTGACTTGCCCAAAATGCAAATACAACATCATGCTAATCCAAGGGCTCAGTAACTGAAGTGGTTTGAGATGAGGCCAGCAGTGATCAAACAGAGCACTGTGCTCACCTGAGCATTCAGGAAGATCTAAATATGCAATGAAGACCCCTGGGGTTCACCTGGCTTCCTGTGCGTTCCACCAGCCCATGTCCCAGCAGGTTTAGAGCAGGTGGGAGGGTGATGTTATTCACACCTGACTGGCTTTTTTTTACTCTTATCCTGATAGGTGAACGAAGCATTACCACATAATAAGACACCTGAGAAAGCATGCAAACATGCATGCATGCTAACAGTTTATGAATGCACACAATTAAAACCTCACTGTAAACACAATTTATAAAATATAGTGTTTAACAGCTGGTAACCAACATCTAAAGATTAAAAAGGTCCTGTTAACGTGTGATAATAATTGTTTCCATCACGTAAAATTACAAGATAAAAGGAGACAAACAGGTTATTATTAACCTTATTTACATGAGAAAAAACTGCCTGCTGAAAAAAAATAATTTGGATGGGAAAGTGTTAGTTGCCATGTGAGAACAAAGTTTCTACATATGAATGGTAGAAAAAAAGCTGGAAACAATTGTATTAGCTAAAAAGCTAAAAGGTAGCACATGATTGGCTGATTAATTATATGCAAGAAAAAGTTAGAACAGAGAAATACTGGAGGTTACTGACCAGTGAAGGTTTGCTTTACAGGTTGTCCTCAGGACGTTCAATGCCTGCTCCTATTCTGATGTATAATAAAGAAGGATTTAATTTACACGTGGCAGTACTGACAATGACTAGAACCAACAAGCTGATAGAATAAAAAGACAGCAGTGTGCCCTGGTGTTTCTCTCCAAGAAACACTGAGAAACACATGTCTCTGTTATAGCTTTGCAGGGCTTTCAAACTAAGTTAAAAATGTCAGTGCTCGATACAGATGCTATTACTAAAATCAAAAGAAACAATATTTAGCTTACGTAATTTAGTCACAACATTAAAATCATTAATAACACTGACTATTTCATTGGAGTGCAATGTTCTGCAGAGAAACCTTACTGATGTGAGGCTGTTACTTTAACATTTACCACCTGCCTAAACAGTGCTGTAGACCAAGTACTTGCCTATGTCCTTGAACAGGCAATGCACATTGGCACACCACAGATCATGCTCAGAAATGACTCAGTAAACATAATAAATAAGGCACAAAGTCATCTAAGCTTCTCAAATCCAAATCTGCTCCATTATCCACAGGATGCGCCAGAGCAAGCCCTATCCATCGAGTCTCGATAACAGAAACAATTGGACAGATGTGCATGCTGCTAATTCCATAGACACTTACCCCATACCATCAGAGATTCGGGCTTCTGAACAAAGAGCTGATAGCAAGCCAAAGGTTCCTGCTCCTCTTCAGTGTGGGGGATCCAATGTCCATGTTTTTCAAAACAAAATTCACATTTTCATTCGTCTGACCCCAGAACAGCTTTCTACTTTGCCCCTGACCAAACTGGTTTTTATATAGCGCTTTTCTACTCTATCTGAGCACTCAAAGCACTTTACACAACATTCCTCATACACCCCAGAACTTTTTTCGATGCTCTAACGCTCATACACCCCATCGGCGAGCAACTTGGGGTTACTATCTTGCTCAAAGATATTTGGTATGCAGAATGAAGTAGACAGGGATCGAACCCCCAACCTTGAAATTAGTAGATGACCTTGAGTCCAGATATCTTTGTATAGTAGAGCTTTAATCTGCTTTTGTTGATGTCACCATGAACTGTGCCGAATCATGTTATCTAATTAGCTGCTAAATGTTCCTCCGGCTGTTTCTTTTTAATACCACTTACTTTTCCAGCCTTTTGTTGCCTGATCCCAATTTTTTTGAATTTTCCTCAAACTCAAAATGAGTTAGTATTTTTCATGAAATACACAAATGTCTCATTTTACGCACTTGATGTGTTTTCTGTTGTGAATAAAATAAGGGCTTATGAGATTATGAGCAAATTATTGCATTTTGTTTTTACTCACATTTTACACAGCATCCCAACTTTTTTGGAATTGGGGTTGTAGTTATTTTAATGGAAAAATAATGAAATGCAGCATGTTTACCAAATGTGAGGATTTACTTACATTCTTTGTATAAAGAAAGCTAATGCTAGTAAAGTTAAACAACACATTTACGCTGCGCAGATGCACACACGCACACACACACATACACACACTCTTCATGACTGTTTACATTGTAGGGAAGGGATCAAAACTATGAATGAACACATATGGAATTGTGTAGTAAACAAAAAACTGTGAAATAACACACAAAACATGTTTTATATTTTAGATTCTTCAAAATAGCCACCCTTTGCTTTGATTACTGCTTTGCGCACTCTTGGTATTCTCTCAATGAGCTTCATGAGGTAGTCACCTGAAACTGTTCCCACAGATGCTGAGCACTTGTTGGCCCTTTTGCCTTCAATTGCGGTCCATTTCATCCCAAACCATTTTGATTGGGTTTACGTCAGGTGACTGTGGCGGCCAGGCCATCTGGCTTAGCACTCCATCACTCTCCCTCTTGGTAAAATACCCCTTATACAGCCTAAAGGTGTATTTGGGGTCATTGTCCTGTTGAAAAATAAATGATGCTCCAACTAAACGCAAAGCAGATGGGATGGCATGTCACTGCAGGATCCTGTGGTAGCCATGCTGGTTCAGTGTGCCTTCAATTTTTAATGAATCTCCAACGGTGTCACCAGCAAATCACTCCCACACCTCCTCCTCCATGCTTAACGGTGGGAACCATGCATGTAGAGACCATCTGTTCACCTTTTCTGTGTCGCACAAAGATCTCAAATTTGGACCCATCAGACCAAAGCACAGATTTCCACTGGTATAATGTCCATTTCTTGTGTTTCTTGCCCCAAACAAAACTCTTCTGGTTGTTGCTTTTCCATAATAGTGGTTTCTTTGCAGCTAAAGTTTCGGGCCATCCCCTTGGAACAGTTGATGTAGAGATGTGTCTACTATTGGAACTCTGTGTGGCATTTATCTGGACTCCAACTCCATTAAGAAGGCAAGAAATTCCACAAATGAGCCCTGACAAGGCACACCTGTGAAGTGAAAACCATTTTAGGTGACTACATCATGAAAATCATTGAGAGAAGGCCAGGGGTTTGCAGCACTGTCAACAAAGCAAAGGGCAGCTAGAATATTAAACATCTTTAGAGTTATTTATCATTTTTTCATCCTACATAATTCCATATATCTTGCTTCATGTATTTGATGTCTTCAGTATGTATCTACAATGTAGAAAGTAGTAAAAACAAAGAAAAAACATCAAATGAGAAGGTGTGTCCAAGACATACAGTTTCACTGCAGACAAACTTTAAAACGTTTTAAAATGACTCATTTAATAGTAAAATCACTACATACCTATTCCATCACTATCTGGAAGCACTGTGGTACTTCAGTGCAAACAGATCTAACACAAAGCTGACAGCTCCAAAATGTTCTGCATGTACATAATTCATGAGCACACACTCCTAATGTCACTGCAATGAGCTGATTTACAGCAGATCACCCAGTGTCTGTTCAGTCACAATGATGGCAGCTAAGTGCGCTGACACGGTTGAGCAAAGGCCTCATTGTGGAATAAAATGCATGGTCTAAGCTGTAAGAGAAGAGCTTGCCACATTTCATTAACCTCACATTGAACTGAGCAGATCTGATGAAGTCATAAAGTCCAAACCCCATTTTGCTTTCACTGAAAAGACTTTCACTACAGCGCACAAGTCATCAATCATGTCCGCACTCAGGCTGCCCAGGGGCCAATATGCGGATACAGCCACACACACAAACATCCACTGAGACATATGTATACACTCAAGGGCACAAATACTCATTTAGAAGCACTGTAGATTCAGCCAGTCTCTATATCACGCTTACCCACATTTTTTCTTGTACACACATAGACACACACACGCACACGAACCCACGCACACATCTGTGAGGCAACATGCTTTAATCAGTCAAGCCAAATGGGTTTAAACAAAAACAGTGATAAAGCTTTTCCTTTGTGCCGTAGGCTCTAGAGTGCCATGCACAGTCATCTGCTGAGAAATAAGGAGCCTTAGAGACAAAAATAACCACTGATGCCTGACGCTGTCTAATCACTTTCTACCAAAGCTTGAAGAAGACGAGGTTTGAGGGCAGACAGACAGGCAGCAATAAATATTTAGCAAAAAAAAGAAAAGAAAAAGGAGGAAATGGAGGAAGAATTTATTGTTAAGGTCATGTATTATTTATCCATCTATATGAACACAAGAAGAAAACTGAAGAGCTCTGTTGCCTATTTTTGGCATAGTTTAAGTAACAGTTTTGCTGAATTTGATAATAATCTCTATTTTCAGCCTTTTCATGAAAGAGCTGAAAGAGAAAACAGGAAAGAACTGGGGGGGATTTCAAAATATTAATGTGGGAATAAACCCCTGCTTCTTAATGAGGACTGTACAGCTGTGGTTTCAACTTGCAGCCAACTGAGCCTGTTGAGTACATGGAAAAAAGCAAGATAACTGCAGGATTTAACAATCCTAAGATACAGCAGAGTGGAGAAGCTTGTTGGGCACTTTAAAGCCCCCACATCACTCATGCTAACCAGTCTGTCCGTTTCAAGGAAATACCTCCTTACAGCAATTCATTTTGATACATCCACTGGACTTGTCCACTTATTAAAGTGTACAATCTGCGGCCAGCTCTGGACTACTTTCATCATAATTTCCTTCCTTCAAAGTCCCAGAAGAACTAGTAACCGGAGTTCCTCACTTTTAATAATAACTCTGACTATGAGCCCAAGAGCAAAGATAAATATTGTCCATTACTTCGGTTCTCTGGTTAAAGAGAAGAAATGTAGCAGCTGAAGTAGCGAGCCACCCTCTATTATACTTTACAGCCTCCACCACAGTGCCCTCTTTAGTGCTACAGCTTCTCAGCATGAGCTGGATGACCTCCCAGAAACTTAAGAGAAGCTTTACATTCATAACCGCGACAAAATATATTGTAAGACAAGCTGGTGTATCATAGATATATTACTACAGGGTTGGCTAGATTTATGGTAGATCTCTAGATTAAACTTGAAATTCTCCTCTTCAAACAAGCACTCTGCATTACATCAAGTCCTGGCAAACATTAATGTTTATAATACATTGACTGATCTCATCACTATTCTCTTTACACTACTCATCGCCACGATTGTTTTTAATATAAGTGAACTATGACTAAAGAGACGCGAACGCGTAGGCTGGGAGAGCGCGGTCGCTGGCAGTATGGTGCTCTCGAGCCAAAATCCATTATTCTGTTCTTCAACCGAGACCCATAAACATTTTCCTGTGTTTTCATTTCCGACAGGAAAAGCAGTTTTTAGCAGACATTTGGCATCTTTGACAGACATGGTCAAAGGGTTACTAAAATATTCCACTATACACACATATATATATGCATATACGTTTACATATATGACTAGTACAAGGTTTGTATTGGTCAAGGGTAATCCTCTAGTATGCATAAAATGATATTTTTAATGTTAACATATAATATTTATTGATTGACACTGCATGAATCAGAAGCAGAAAAAATAATAAAGCTGGTTAAATGCTATGCTTAATTCATTTCTGACTTCTCAGAGAAATCCACCTTGTAAAAACAGGAATTTAGTTTGTTTTTGCCACAAGTTCTTGACAGATTTCTAAAATATTCGTGTTTTCTTGTCATGTGGTCTATAAAAATGTGTTAGGCACTGAATATTCTTGCAAAAATACAAATCCACCTTATCGATTACTGCAGCACTACATTACATACAATTACAACAAAAACAAAGCACAACGTCCTTAATTTGTAAGGTTTTACATATCCAGACATAATAAAAATAATCTGGTCCTTGCAGGTATTGTTCATGTCAGGCTCTATAGACCTCATTTTAAGGCCTGCTGAGGGTTACTTTTATTACTTGCTGATATAGAAAACCTTAATTTAAATAGGTTGTACTTTCTTTTTACCACAACTCTATAAGAAATTATTCCACGTGCTTGTGTATGATGAAAGTTTATTTGAAAAAAGGCAATAAAAGCCCTTCCTTCTTTCATAAAAAGATCTTTGGAAGTGCTGAGAGGAAAAAGAGCAGGTCCAAGTGGTTTTACACAACTAAGTGGGTGCTAACAACGTTCCTTGATTGTTGTTGTAGTAAACTTTCTCATAAATGCCACACAGCAGAATGGTATATATCTACATACACAAGTACAACACCTCAAAGTGGCAAGCAGAAACCCTCAATGGGGAAGTTCTGAATTTCTTTCTATATGAAACAGTCACATTTATTACAGCTCTTGATATGCAACTGTAAGAGGCTGGGGGACAAAACACATCGAGAGGCCGTGTGTGTTAGAACAGAATAAAATATGAACGCAAATACAGATGTAGGCCAGCTACTTGTGGCCATGTTTAGACTTCCACGTGGCTGTTCGAGTTGTGTGAAACTGTCGAGTGAGCGTTGTACTGTTGTCACAGAGTTTACATATAGGAAAAGTAGTTTTCGTGAGAGGAAAAAAAGCCAGACAAGTATAAGCATAAAGGGGATAAAAAAAGGGCAATGCTGAATCTGGTTTGGTTTACTGCACACTTTTAAAATTAGTTCCATTGTGAAGCTGGACCCCAATAGCAAAATTGAACAGGTTCTAATTTCTGGATTAAATTGCAGGAGACAGAAGTATGATGTTGGTGCTCTTATAAAACACAGACGCACACAGTTGAGAAACTTGGAAGACGAGTCAAAGTTACTGCTGAAGTCAATATCAAGCAGTTCATATTATACAAGGAGATGAGACAAGCAAGAGTCAAAAGACAGCCTTGGGGGAAGAGGAGGGATTTGGGGATAGAAAAAAGAAAACAACTGATTTGGCTCATTCGTATAAGTAACAAAAGACCCTCTATAAATCTTTCCAAAAGAATATTAGTTGCATTCCTTAACTGTCAACTACTGGCTTTGTGGACAGTTGAAAACACAATTGCAGATCAATAAAAACTACTGAAGTCTTTTCCAAGCCCCTTGTGGAGACATGGATTAGGACCCAAGAAAGGATGTAAGATGAATATGGGATGCTAAAGGACAGAGCTCAGTGAGTCTTGATGCCACAGGGAAGGAATCCAACCTGGCCAACAGGCTCTAGAGGATATAGTTCTTTCCCTCTTACTAACCATCATCAGTGAGAGTGCAATCAGCTGTGGTCCTGGAGGAAAATTAAGATGAAGGGGGAAAAAAACCAGCACCCCACACCAGGCGCCCCTATGTTTTCCCCTTCTAATTCCCCCAAATCAGTGGTGCCAACTGTTCATTTGGAGAGATGAATAAAACTAACATGGTTGTTCCGGGCAAAGGGACAAAGACAGACATGCCAGTGGTCGAGGCAACTGGCAAGGCACGAGACACCACAGCATCCATCTGAAACCTTTCCTTCTGTTTCTCCTTCTAAACCCAGAGAAGAGATCTGATTACTTTCTACTGCTGCCAGTGGACATAAACACTGCTATCCCTTGAGCTATATATGCCATAAATGCCCACGGTGAGAAATGGAACTGCTCTTACAGTAATTTATGTTTAAACGTCATCACAATACTATACTGCTCCAAAACCTATGGTAAAGAGGATTTAAGTTAGAGTGTTGAAAACCTTTAGCAAGTGAGAAAAGTGTGACTTATGGGCACTTTAAATCAAATCTGCCAGCATTTAGATCTAAGATCACACTGCTGTTAAAAAACACTCTTACGCCCACAAACAGACACAATCCCAACCACTAACACAGTCCGAGACACATCCTTGGCAAGAGAGCACATGCTAAATTATACCCCGTCTCTGCATTCACAGTTAATGCAGATCCATTAATGATTATCTTTACAGACAAGGATCTGTGTCCTCTGGCATTTCTGCATCTTTACTAGTGCAGTATTCTTTCTGTACCCTGTTTGAGCAGCACAGTTTCCACTTTGGAGCAACTTTCAGAAAGATTGAAAATAAACATCGAGTGCTACTGAACCTCTGTAATGGTGCTTTCCTCTGAGAGTGTGTGGATGACGGAGCTCTGCTATTTGTCTCTCTTTTATAACCACTAGAAAAGCACCCACAGATTCAGCTAGATGTTTTCGAAACCATTGAGTTATGGTTTTACCACACTGATGTCACTGTTTAATAGCAATGGTTGTGCTGAATTCTGGACTTTCCTTAAGTGCTTGAATCATCTCATCAAAACCAAAAATGAGGACAGATCGTACTTGCTATTCCTTGCTGGCTTTCTGCTTTCTACACAATCAACAGGCCATTTATCGAAATTAACTTGTGGGCCAGAACTTCGACCGTGGGTAATGAGTAAATACAAACCAGAGATGTATGGTTGGTCTATGGTTTTTCCTGTCACTGTGTTTGTGTTGAGAAACACTAACCTCAACCAGACACACGCACACTCAGCCATTTTTATTCATGAAAATGAACTCAAAGAAATTACAGCCTCAGACCTAAAACTATGAACTATGAGTACATAAAAAGCACAACTATATGGCCTGCCTGTCTGACAGGGTTTGTGTTGACTAAGAAACCCCCGATCTCTCCCTCAGTCTCACTCCATCTATTTGTTCTTCATGTTCTTTCTCTTCAGCTCTGACTCATTCTCCATTACAAGTCCCAGGTCTGGCGTCAGACGAAACACCAAGTCAAAGTTCCTTAATCAAATAAGTAATTTAAAGTCCTGCCTCTTAGTCTCCGTGGTCTCCTATTCTGTTGGACTTTCACCATGGTTGCCTCCACTGGAAAGTTAACCACTGGAATACAAGTCTTTAACAATGTGGGTTGTGCACAGTATTGTTATGTTTATGCATACAAGGTTTTAATCTTACAGTGTGGGGAAAAAAACATTATCTCATATTTAGTTTTGTATAAATAAGAAAAGAGCATGTGTGTTAAATTCATTGTTTATGAAAAACCAAATGAAGAAGCATAGAGTCAATTAGAGTGCACAAACACACAATCAGGAGATATATCCATAATGACATCATGGACTGAACCATGACATCGTATTACCCATCCAAAGCCTTTCCCTCTTCCTTTGAGTGATGCCAGAGAGAAAAACACAAATTATAAATATTGCATTGGAAGCAGACACTCCTAATCTGTTATCAACAATCGTCTTCGTGCCGGCTGTAAAAACAATACTGGCAGAATTTGTACTTTCCCAATACTCGACAAAGAGATATATTAATATTAAGGATGTAAACAAAAGCTAACAGCTTGCTTAACCTTTCCGTGACACGGGGAAGGCAGTTTACATAATCCGTCTTCTCCCATTTGGACTCAACCCCGAGGCCATCTGTCCATACTCTAACCTTCCCCCCTCTCTGACCACCTCAACTGCCACAGCTACTTCAGTATGCAGCAGATCTAACGTGAAACTACCTTTACATTACCATACTTTCTAATTGCTGACATTTTTCAATCTGACAGTTGCGGAGATGAGAGGGGGAGTGTAGATTGTTCTGGCTTAGCTCGCTGCTTTCAAGGCTCACTGAGTTGTCTATTATTTCCCTGATGGCCTTTTAAAAGAGGCTCATCCATCACTCCCTGACAGCATCTGTCTCTCTCTAACCTCTCTGGCCTGATATGAAATAATATTTTTAAAAAGTCAAGTCTGTCACAGTAATGGACAGCTCCTCCCACTGGGTGGCAGGAAGTCAGAGCTGTGAAGCGTGTCACTCAAGTAATTCAACTGTGTGCGTGTGTCTGTGTGGGTGGTGGGTGTTTGTGTGGGTGTTTGTGTGTGTGTGTGTGTGTGTGTAATAGAAGAAAATGTCCAGGGCATTGCAGCAAGAATGACAAGGAGAGACATGAGAAAAGACCCACAGAAAAAGTGAGACATCTTTAACTGAGACTACTTTATAAAAACAAATTTTTATTGGTTAGCGGCTTAACCAAGCTGAGGATTACCTCTTTGGATTGAACGATGGGGAGTGATGAAAGCTCTGAAGAGGAAAGCCCCGATAATGAGGACATGCAGCCGTGTGGTACTCAATGCCATGTGTGGTGCCTACTGTAGGGCCCACACAGACCCTGCTTTCAGTCTAATTAATGCCTTTAGGGGCCATGTTGCAGCTCCTTTACTGCCTAATGAAAGAAAGATGGCTTTTTGCAGTATTAAGTCTGCGGCTAATAATCCCTCTGTACATTATTCATCTCTGTCACAATACCCCACTATTATATTCAAATGGTCCATGGAGTGCATATGTACGCATGTGTGTGTATGTCCATGTGCACTGTAGTATTTGTTTGCTCTTGAAGCCTTTTACTTGCTATGACAGCACAAGCACATGTGCATGTTCTGGCCTGCGCTGGTGTGTAGTTCAACCCACGTGCATCCTGTTCATGCAGATTTATCTTAGTGTTTGTCCATGTGCACACTGCATGTTTGTGTCAGTATAGGCACACACACACACACATGTACTCTGTACAGTTGCCGTCAGGGCCTCTACTGTCTCACTAGGTTCCTGTTAAAAACAGACAGGCAGGGCTCACAGTGTGCCAAGCTGGCATGCTCCCTGGGATAATGAGAGACTATGGTTTGGTTTGGATTGTTGATTAAGGATTATTCAGCAACACAAACAAGCTACTGTTCAGCCATGTGTGCACACGTGAAGCACACTGGCCAGATTCTTAGAGTACAAAGAAATGTGGAGGGAAAACGTCCTGTGAACAAAGAGAAAAAAAGGTAACACTGTAAATATGTAATGCTTATGTCTATATACAGTGGCTTGCAAAAGTATTCGGCCCCCTTGAACTTTCCCACATTTTGTCACATTACAGCCACAAACATGAATCAATGTTATTGGAATTCCACGTGAAAGACCAATACAAAGTGGTGTACATGTGAGAAGTGGAACGAAAATCATACATGATTCCAAACATTTTTTTTTTACAAATAAATAACTGAAAAGTGGGGTGTGCGTAATTATTCAGCCCCCTGAGTCAATACTTTGTAGAACCACCTTTTGCTACAATTATAGCTGCCAGTCTTTTAGGGTATGTCTCTACCAGCTTTGCACATCTACAGACTGAAATCCTTGCCAATTCTTCTTTGCAAAACAGCTCCAGCTCAGTCAGATTAGATGGACCGCGTTTGTGAACAGCAGTTTTCAGATCTTGCCACAGATTCTCGATTGGATTTAGATCTGGACTTTGACTGGACCATTCTAACACATGGATATGTTTTGTTTTAAACCATTCCATTGTTGCCCTGGCTTTATGTTTAGGGTCGTTGTCCTGCTGGAAGGTGAACCTCCGCCCCAGTCTCAAGTCTTTTGCAGACTCCAAGAGGTTTTCTTCCAAGATTGCCCTGTATTTGGCTCCATCCATCTTCCCATCAACTCTGACCAGCTTCCCTGTCCCTGCTGAAGAGAAGCACCCCCAGAGCATGATGCTGCCACCACCATATTTGACAGTGGGGATGGTGTGTTCAGAGTGATGTGCAGTGTTAGTTTTCCGCCACACATAGCGTTTTGCATTTTGGCCAAAAAGTTCCATTTTGGTCTCATCTGACCAGAGCACCTTCTTCCACATGTTTGCTGTGTCCCCCGCATGGCTTGTGGCAAACTGCAAATGGGACTTCTTATGGTTTTCTGTTAACTATGGCTTTCTTCTTGCCACTCTTCCATAAAGGCCAACTTTGTGCAGTGCACGACTAATAGTTGTCCTATGGACAGATTTCCCCCACCTGAGCTGTAGATCTCTGCAGCTCGTCCAGAGTCACCATGGGCCTCTTGGCTGCATTTCTGATCAGCGCTCTCCTCGTTCGGCCTGTGAGTTTAGGTGGACGGCCTTGTCTTGGTAGGTTTACAGTTGTGCCATACTCCTTCCATTTCTGAATGATCGCTTGAACAGTGCTCCGTGGGATGTTCAAGGCTTGGGAAATCTTTTTGTAGCCTAAGCCTGCTTTAAATTTCTCAATAACTTTATCCCTGACCTGTGTGGTGTGTTCTTTGGACTTCATGGTGTTGTTGCTCCCAATATTCTCTTAGACAACCTCTGAGGCTGTCACAGAGCAGCTGTATTTGTACTGACATTAGATTACACACAGGTGCACTCTATTTAGTCATTAGCACTCATCAGGCAATGTCTGTGGGCAACTGACTGCACTCAGACCAAAGGGGGCTGAATAATTATGCACACCCCACTTTGCAGTTATTTATTTGTAAAAAATGTTTGGAATCATGTATGATTTTCGTTCCACTTCTCACGTGTACACCACTTTGTATTGGTCTTTCACGTGGAATTCCAATAAAATTGATTCATGTTTGTGGCTGTAATGTGACAAAATGTGGGAAAGTTCAAGGGGGCCGAATACTTTTGCAAGCCACTGTAAGCAGTGGATCAGAGGATTTCCAACATTTAAAAACTCTATATTTCTTTCTTCTTGCTGGCATAAGTAATGCCAAACAATTATGCAAGCAAGCAAGCAAGCAATTTATTTATATAGCACTTTCAGATCAGCCCCCAGCTGAACACAAAGTGCTGTACACTTGACATGCCAAAGTGATACATTGAACATGTTAAAAAATAAGAAAAATAATAATATAAAAATAAATAAATATATATATAAAAATGATTATTAAAATGACATTAAAATAAATAAAATTAGCACAAATAGCACAGACAATAATAAAATAGTATAAAAAAATGATGATGAGAATTACATTTAAAACAATAAAATCAGCACATTAGATCAAAACAATAAAAACAATAAAATTGGGTCAGACTGTGTCATATGCCAAGGAGTAAAAATGGGTTTTAAGATGTGTTTTAAAAGTGGACAGTGAAGGGGCCTCTCTAATGTGCTGGGGCAGATTGTTCCACAGATTAGGAGCAGCAATAGAGAAGGCCCTGTCCCCTCTGAGCTTCCTCTTGGACCTGGGTACCTCCAGGAGCAGCTTGTCAGCTGACCTGAGAGACCTGGGGGGTGAGTAAGGATGCAGATTATGCTCTAAAGCCATTGAAAGCAATAGGCGGTTTGGCCAAATGTTACTGTAAAATGTAGATATACAAGGCTTACATATACCGTCAAAGAGTAGTTTGGACAAATTTTATCAGAATAACCGATATAGCTAATAAAACAAAAACAGTAACATTTTACATCAACTTTAAAGAGACACACAGACACCAACTGAAAAAGAAAAAGCAGTTTCTTCACAGCAAAGACCTGAAAATGAACATTTTAGAAACTTGACACATGCTCGAATCACGTCAAGAGTCCCCAGAAGACCCAAGAGGCAGTGGTCCAAATTCAATTCAAATTTTGTGCTATTCATTAGATGCATTGCTATGATGTGGTAGTAGTGTATAAAAGGCTAAACAGTGTTTCAGCTGAGGCTGTGTTAAAAAAAAAAACACAAATCACTGCATGAAGGCACCACCCAGAGGAAAAAAAATAAACCGAGACGTGACCGATCATTAATTGTGAGTGGAGAAAGAGTTACAGTTAGTTATGTTTGCTACTGACAAATAGTGTATGAAGAGTGAGAATGACTGTGTAGTTACATTAAATGCAGACTAAATTTTGCCAGGCAGCAGTTTCTCAGAAACTGTTTGAGTAAGTAGCCTATGGTTTGTGCAGTTGCAGAATCAGATTTAATTAATAGGAAAAATAAAAAATTCCAAGAAAGCTGCTGAAGGCTAAATATACTGTGCAGTTTGTAATGTTTCTAAATCCGTTCATACAGGATTGACACTTTGAGTTACAGTACTAGTGAAAGCTACTTTCAGCTACTTCCTTTTCATAAGGAGTTGTCACAGCACGTAACAGTGCATGTTCGATTTGGTAGAGCATTACACTGGATGTTCTTGCTCATCCAACCCCGAAGGGGATTTGCGTTTTTGGCTAAAATCAAACCAGTAACCTGTCTCTTAGTAAGGGACTCACAGCTGGGATAGCTTCTTGCTCCCCTATAATCCTCAACTGGATGAACTGAAAACAAAAAAGCAGCATGGTATGAAGTGGATTTTGGCATAAGGACTTTATGAATCTATAATAATGACTCTATTTGCATTCCTCACACTTACCATTCTTCAAGGCATTTAAGTCACAGCAGAATCTCCGATGTGTCAAAATGTTTATTTAGATATTTTCACTCAGCTGTGTTAAATACCTGAAAGCAACTGCAGGCTTAGGAGGATTCTCGGCACAAGGTTTTGCTACCACACTGTTGCCTTGTGCATTCCATCTTGCTGTCTGTTTTGGCTGTGCAGAAGGTTACTCAGCTAATGATGTCAAAATTACTCCAGCAGCATATTTGCTGTAGTAAAACACACCTGGCACAAAAGCTGCAACCATGGGTAAATGCACTTCCAGTTCCAGCTTTCTAATTGGTCAATGTTTACTTTCCAGTTTTGAAAAATGCTGGTTTGTAAGAGCTTTTTGACAAAATCTGACTTTTGTTAAATTTATAAAAATCAGATTTTCATTTCTATGAAAATAAAATGGGTTTTTTTTTTTACCCTCCAAGCATCTGTCCAACACTCCACAGTGTTCTGCCAGCATCAGTGAGACAATATTTGGTTGAGATATGCAAGACAAAGATCCAAAAAGACAGCATGGGTCTGTACTGACAAAGCTGCTGATGTGCATCACAAGGTCACTGAGAAAGCACTGTCAGAATAACAGCATTTAAAGGTCTGAATGTTACAAATATAGCTAATTTAAGTGAAAATGTACTCTATTTCCATCATCTTTAATGCACACAAGGAAAGAAAACATATTAACATAGTAGTACTAACAAATACTTTTGGCTTCCTATGCTAGATGACAGTCACCAGACCTTCTTCATTTAGACATCTCAGTTTAAATCTGCAGTAGATCCCAATAAATATTAAGTCTATGAAGCTTAACTTTTAAAGAGAGCATGTTTGCCAATCAAGTGATTATACTGGGAATTTCAAACCAAGAGGGACGACAGTGACCTCTGAAAGTTCATTAAACGGCTCTGTGTATAAATGAAAGCGAAAAGCTTTCACATGTTTAAAACTCAACTCAAAAATGTTATTTAAAAAAAAGAAAAACATAATCAAAAATCATTTATTGCTCAATTTAATTCATACAACTGCCAAATAAAAATTATGAGGGTATGTGACAACAAGTATATGTGTTTTAATAGAAGAAGAATTTGCATATTAGTATCGCTGCTCCATGTTTATTTTTAGGCTTTTCTGACAGGAAACATTCTTACATATCATCGCAGAAAAAGCACAGGTGAGAATAATATTTGTACTGGCAGCCTGTCTATTTAGCTGTGCCAGTTTCAGGGCTGTAGTTAGTATTGTGCCTTGTTATTTGGCATAGCTTACCGGTACTAGAGGGAGGAATCACTAATGTGTTTGGTTTCACAGTGTTTGATTCCTCAGAAAGTCTGCTGCAGTGTATCCACGGATACAGCGAAGCCAGCGAGTTATAACACTGCGATACTGTACTTATAGTGCTTTGAGATAAATGTTAACTTTAGCAAACTAATATGCTGAAAATGAAAATTTTGCAGTTACAATATCTGCAACACGCATCTTATATAGGTGCATTGCAAAGATTTCCTAATCAGCACTAAACGGCAAACATACCTCAAAGAAATGCTAAAAATTTTATTTATATAGCACCTTTCAAGATAAAATCAGAAAGTGCTTCACAGAAGCTAAAAACATAAAAACAAAAATCAACCAAAAGCAAGTTTAAAAAGATGAGTTATGCTATTACTTTCAATCACCAATGAGATTATAGTTTACCGTATGAATGGCCGAAGGACATGGGAGAAGTGTGGCTGCAAGGCTTTATGCCAGACAATCTGTGATATTTTCCTAAATCTGTTGCCTAACCCTCACCAAACAAGTACAAACAAAAACTGGGAAAAAAAAATACAAAAGGAACCCTTATGGCAGAGAATCCTGAAAGCAAGCATCAATCACTGACATGACTATTTTAAATTTCATTCATCTTCTTAATAATTCTCACGCCACTTCAATCAAATCTGTAGTGACTATGGCACACATGCAACAGTTGTTAAGATTACCGAGTACTGGAGTACTTGCGATACAAGAACTCAGACACAGAAAATGTTGACCCGGAGCCTTGCCAAGAACGTGGCGCCTAAGTTTTTTTTAATTACAATCAAAATCTGTGTTGCAGTTTTACATCATTACACTGCTAATATTGTTTTGTCCTCCAGTCAAGAACTGCGTCTTTAAAGTTCTCGGTTTGATGAACTACAGTAAACAAATTGATTACCTAATTATATTTCCTCTGTGAAGAGGAATACCATGAAGGAAACTTAACCACTCCACACACCACTGTAATGTAGACAGTTGTGCATGAAGTAACTATATATTCACACATTTTATGCGACATTTCTGGGGGAAGCAGCAGAGGGAACCTGTCAGGCACAGCAACCTTGTAGAAGTGTGAGGATATAGATGTCTCAGGGACGGGGACAGCAGCATCATTATATGAGCCCCAAGGAAAAATAACCCAGTGCTATTATGCAAGATGGCAGAGCCTGGCCAGTGTTTGCCAAAGTTTGTCAAATGGGCTTCAGATAGCAAATCCCACTACGTCCAGCATCTCCACAAGTATACAGGAAATCCAGATAAATACATAAATAAATACGAGTGTTGTATTTGGCAGCCCCATGGTGTTTGAGAATACTACTGTGTATTTGGATTGCTACTTGAAGCTCCCTGCACTGCTGGCCTTTGAGTGTCTATATGGCTCTTTCACAGGATAGAGCAAGACTGAATGTGGGGTTTGATGATCAGGAATGCAATTTAAATGTACCACGCTCGAGGTGTTGAATGTTGAGCTTGGTGGCAATGCTACAAAGGTCCTCTATTAACACATGCTTTCATTTACAGGAACACACAACATATATATACCTGGGCATGCAGGAAACCACCACAGATTACAATCATGTGAAAATAAGAGAGTCACCATACTCATGTCATGCCTACAGTATGGCCAGTTCACCCAGTCTCTGGCCATATACACTAAAGCTGGCAAGTGTTTTTGTTTTAATCTGCAACAATCAGACTCGTTGTAAAAGACTATTTTTGATTAGACTTGTCAATTATTAACATAGCTTTACTTTTAATGGATAAAATAGGCCTCTAGGTGTACAGAGGCCTATTTTCACTAATCTTCACGCCTGTGTGTCCCGTGGAACACTGAATGCAGGTTTACCATGTCAAAAGTCAAATTAAAAGACGAACGAATAATGTTGATCTTTGTCCGCCGTTTAGAACATCTGCGATCGATCGATCACGTTAAATTAGATAAAAACAAATGTGGTTTTGTTTCAGAAACAAGAGAAGTGAAATGAGAGTTGCTGTTGAGGTTTTCAAAGTCATTTTGTTAAAGTCTGAGAACCACAAATGAAATTCAAATTCAGTGGTGCTTGGGGGCAGCTGAAATCTCAGAGATAGATGCCTCAAAAACCCAATTGGTTTAACCAAAAACATCAGCATGAATACATAATAGCTGAGCTGAGTTTCAATGCAGCATTTGTGTATTTGCAATTTGCAAAAGCCAACCCTTTATAAGATACCAGATTTATGCAATAAAGTAATCACATTCTCCTCTTTGCTTTTTCATTGTCTGTCACCCCCTGAATCTTATATTCTCTGCACTTATTCATGATGCTGTTCAATCTTTAACCGTCGGGGGGAAAAAAACAACGCTGATGTTTCAGACTAATAAAGTCTGTATGTTGGGAACGTGCAGCCTGCCAGTTCCCCTCTCCTTTGTTGTGCTATTCTTTCTCCCTGCCAAAGCTCTGGAGAAGAGAAGGGGTGTTGGGTGGGGGGCAAGAAATCCTATTGCGAGCGACAGCTGAGACCTGGGACATGTTTTAAATTTGGACACTAATGTTGGCTCTTTT
The DNA here is from genome assembly GCF_001858045.2 of Oreochromis niloticus. Taxonomy (NCBI): domain Eukaryota; kingdom Metazoa; phylum Chordata; class Actinopteri; order Cichliformes; family Cichlidae; genus Oreochromis; species Oreochromis niloticus. Next base: position 56,993,698 of record NC_031972.2, on the reverse strand, counting down.
TATGGCCCTTCTGTAGTATGTTTTATGTGCCTCCCAAACACTGGAAGGGAGTTCGTATCTCTCTCCCCCTCTCTATCCATCTCATACATCACAATGGAAGCTGGATGTCAACGCGCCCTGGGTCCCCTGCAACTTTCTCCTGCTTGCAGCAAAAGTCACAGAGCTCAAAGAGGCAGCAAAGAAGCAGAAACAGAAGAAAAAAAACAATATAGGAGAAAGGAAAATGTTAGAGAATAGCAGCAGGAAAAGCATAAATCCTCAGATTTATTCCTTGTTAGCAACAATAGGAGCAAAGGGCAACGAGAACGTCATCAGCTTCAGAACCGGCCCACATGTCAAGGCTTTTGCTGACCCTAGCAACAAATTGCTTGGCCTTTAATTAACAACAGTGCATATTTGTGGACATGAAATGGGATATCAAATCTGCAGCTGTGGCTGGAAAGAAGAGTAAAGACTCAACCACTTCTATTTACCAATAATACATTTAAGTTTATCTCAACTGAAAACTGTTCTTCATCTTGGTTTGTCCTCAGAGGCCTCCAGTGCATCTACAATCACGACAATAAATATTCTATATTAAATAATAGTCTCAAATGATATGTTGCTCACCAGAAAAAAAGCGTGATAAAAATCAGATGATGCGTTCCCAGCTAACTGGTTACGCAAATAAGGACCAGTTGCTCCTTAGTCTTATCATTCTCTCCTGGTGAAAACAGGCTCTCACCACAGCTAGACTAATTGTAAACATATGTTAGGAAGAGGTCACCGTCTTCCAGTGGCTGCAATTTGGGATTAGTGGAAAGAGTCAAATGGAAAGAGCTTAGCTCCCAATCCGCCTTTCACTTAACCACCTCCTTTCCCCAAGCCCTCCCCTTATTTTAATCCCCCTCATTCATTCCCCCAAATCACCAGTTGAAATGTAGACCTTGCACTCGTTCCTACAAGGTCATCGTGGTTTCTCTCTGAGGAGGAACATAAACAAGACAGACAGACACATGAGGGAGAGGGAGGAAAGATGAGTCTCTAGATGCTGGAGACCAAAGCACCGTGGCAAGGAAATGCACTGGCAGTCAAACACTTGGCTCCAACATTAACAATGAAAGGTTGTATTGCACACATAAATGAATACCCATAAGTTTTCTATCCTCTAGGCAAGTACTATTGCAGAGGCATTAATGCAAACAGTGAGAGGGACACCCATGTGCACATGATAATCTCTCACAATCCAGGCTACTGTCATGGAGGTATGAAATCCTGCCAAGGACATGTGAGAACCAACACCAAACCAGAATAAATAAACCACACCGTAAGATTTTCCCTCACCGCAGGAACTCGGAGAAAAAGGGGAGGAAAAAAGAAAAATGGAGTGAGTGAAGAGAGACGCTACAGAGGTTTAAAGGGGAGCAAAGCCCACAGCACGCGGCCCAGAGTGTGCCTCGCATGCAACTGCCTCCCACCCACTGAGCAAGTCTCCAACACGCTGTGCTGGCTGGTCCAGACGGAGAAAGTTGGAGCTGACACTGAATGACTAGCACAACTAGAAAGGTGATAAATAAAAAGAGATGATGATAACAGAGATCCACCCTGCAGTGCATAACACAGGTGGACAGTAGAGATCGAGGCTGCTGATTTAAGAACAAAGGAAGGTGGGGAAGACAGAAAAATGCCAGGGAAAAGTTTCTAATACGAGGAAATAAAGATAAATGACAAAAACAACAGAGCGCCAAGTATTTCCCTCAGACACTGATGGAAAAAGAAAAACAGAAACAAAAATGAAGCCTAGTTGTGATTACATCAGTTACTTCTAACTGAGAAAACAATCACTGATTCCCTTTTCCCAGACTGATATTCAGAACAATAGCGATGATTACTGTTAATCAACACAAATGACTCTTATTTACTTAAGAAACTTGTCATCCTGGAAAGTGCATTGTGCAGCCTCAGAGAAAAGCATAACGCCATTAGTTGCATAACCACATGATAACATCAAAGCTTCTTTTGCAAATTTTGACTATCCAATCATTGGCTATTCTTTCTGATCAGTTTTTAGGCATACTTAAAGGTACAACAATGATTTATAGTACATTACCACAGCGTCTCTACATCTGTCAGGCTTCCTGTCTTCCTGCCTAACTTTCTGCATTTAGCTTTTTAAAAATTGCTTTCTGTATCAGTAGATTACCTTCTGTGAATATAGCGATCATTAGGGTACGGTTAAGAGTCTTTTTAGGACAAGGGGACCAAGGACAGTATGTATGGCCAAAAGTTGAGGCAAACCGAGAAAGCAAAGAAAAAACTATATTAAAGAGAATTTTATGGTGATGGGAGGAAGGACAAATGAGGGGCTCTGACTGTATGTGTGCTTTGTGGACAGTGGGGAAGGAGGCCCATGCCTGACCTCAGCTGCCGCTATGGAAATTATCCCACCAATTATCCAGGACGTATTCCCCTACAGCTCCAAACACTCAGCGGCCAGCCTTTACGACCTTAGGAAACTTTCTGTGTTGTTTTACTGTGGTGACCTCACTACAGTTAGTGTGTACTACGGCTCTGCTAGGAAGAGGGACTGCTACTTCTCACAACCTAAAAGCATGACCTCAGGGGAAAGAGACTTTAAAGACGTTTCCAACCTCTATACAGTAGTCAGCAAGCCCTGCAATAAGAACGTCTGCAGGAGGCAAACGATGAGCAGTAAATGTGTAACATTTGAAACACTTGTGAGCATGTAAAGGAAAACAGGTATTCCATATGGGTGAGTGATCAAGCCTTCGATTATGTACTAATATCCAATCAAATCGCAGAAACCAAACTGTTTCTTCCTGCTGTTTTTAATCACGTGTTTGTCCTGTGGAAACTATTCAAAAGAAGCACAAAAAATGGTCAAGTTATCTAAACACACAATGTTGGGAAATGTGGCAGGTCAACCCCACAATAAGGTTGGACGTAAAGAGCTGTGGAGGAGAAATGAGGTAACAAGACATCACTGATGTGGCTTTACTTTGGCTTATTACAAACTTCTTTGGTCACGAAATAGATGAGATAGTCTCAAATGGGAGACTTAAATCCTGAAACTGATTTGCCATTCGTTCCCAAAAGTACCAAAAGCCAATGCTTTTAGTCAGAAGCAGAATCAGTAACAAAATTCACATGTGAATGAAAGGAGTGAGGTTGATGGCATGTCTTTAAACTAATACAGTCACACAGAACATGCACAGGGCCCTGACAACCAAGCAGAGGAACGGGTAATGGCTCTTGGGAAGCTTTAAGTCATGCTTCTTAGACTGTGGACCAATCACAGTAAAGCAAATGGGTCATCTGAGCCAATGAAATACCAGAGTGCCAGAACCAAGGATCTATAACAGAATTCCAGTTTTGTTCACAGAAAGTCTGAGAGGCATACTGGAATCAGGTACAGATGGATATTAGTTGTGATTAAAATGGTGACCACACTTACTGTAAATAGTGGCTGTCTGCAAGTAAAACAAGTGCAATTCAAGCTTTGCTTTGGTAGGACATGAAGAAATTCTGTTAGTATTTCTCCACAACAACATCCAGAATACCACCTGTTGACACTGTCATTCAAACAAAGTGTTTAAGACATTTTACCCACCAGACCCTGTTGTAACACAATAGTTTCACATTCATTTTTCACAGGCAACGGAGCACGATTAATAGTCATGATCTATCCCAGTGAAACCATATGGGCTTACAGGACAGGATCCAGCAATTAAATTACTAACATCAGTCCTTCCATACCTACAGTAGAGGAAGAGCTGTAGAAGGCCACTGGGTGGTTTTGCTGTGGCAGAGAAACCGAAAACACTGAAATGTGCCAATGGGATCCAGACAAAATGTGACATAAACATCTAGACCTCTGTTTTTGACAATGCGCATGCAAAAGAATAACTGGCCAACAAAGGATGGAAGTGGAAACTAAAAAAGAGCTCAAGTTAACAAAGACTGCAGGTCCCACACAAGAGCCCAAACAAGATAATACAATCAAAGATAGACCACTTCTTATCAGCTCAATAGTTGGACTTTCCCCAAACAGTACTGCAATGAAACAGGGCAGTGATGTACTATTTACAAAGTGTTCCACCCATCTTAGTACTCCAAGAAGACAGATCCCTTGTGACCACTGAGTAATGACGTCATTACATTAAGAACAACATCAGTCATAATGTCATAATCCTTATTGTTCTGACCTTGGCAAACACTGTAGTAGTGATTGTAAAAATGCCACAATTTCTAGTAGCTTGATACAATAAAATATCATGTGTAAAAACTTGCACCTCATTCAATAGGTCTGTGAATGCAACCATCAGCGAGAACAAAAACAAAGCACTACACAACTTCCAGTGGTGGCACCCAGAAAAGTATGTATGTAATATTCACAGTTAAAGCATAAAGCACAAATCATGTGATGTGATATCAAACACGTGGCGACAAACATCACAAATACTGACTGAATGATATTCTGAGGAAGTTATCATTCATAGGGGTTATTGCCATAGCAACACTAACCAACTGCATTGTGGAATTTCACTAGCATCACAGCAATGACAGTTTTCATGCAATCTGATTGGCTAGTAACTGCCCTGGAACAGTTGTATAAATTACATTTGATTGGCTGGTGCTTGTGTTTAAATCTCGAAGCAAAAAGCATAATCTACAGTGATCCACAAGTGGAACGGTGCTTGAGGTCACCCAGTTTGAAGTAAAGCATAAGCATCTGAGACCTAGCTAAAATGTCAGGAATGGTTAAAGGTGATTGCCCTTGCTCCAGAAATTATTCTTTCTTTTGTTTTGTTTTTTTTACTTTCTGTAATTCTGAGTATAAAAGTATGATGCTAGTTAGCTGTGGCAACAATTCAAGCCCTGTTTGTTTAAACTTCTATTTGTCTGAAATAATTCCAAATTAGAAATGTACCCATGGAAATGTAAGCAAACACCAGTGGACCGTGTTTCTTTTTCTATTATTTCTAATCAAATTTAGAAAGCTTTTTGTAACGAACATCAGAGATAAATATATTGGGAAGTCCAAGCTACAAATCTTAAAACCATGTGCATTCAGTTATGACACAGATGAGTATGGGTGCAAACTGCAGAACAGTTATATCCTGAAAGGTCTGAGCCCAGTATGGGGTTATAAAGAAATTACTGTCACTTTAAATATAGGATACATCAAATCAATCAATCAATCAATCAATCAATCAATCAATCAATCAATCAATCAATCAAGGCATTATGCACTGAAGCAGTCAGTGTAGTGACACTTGGAGCAAAAACGTAACACTTTAATCCCCAAAGACAGATTCCCATCCGCACCAGCACTGTTTGTTTTCCATTGCTATTCAATTTCAGTCAACATGGCAGAAGTAAAAAGTGAGATGAGTAAAAAGTAAAAGGAAGGAAATAAATCTCTTTTGTTATATTATTATATTGACATAACAGTTCAAGTCATATCAATGTCATAAGCAAGATCTAGGTGCAGGAAATGGATAGGGATAAAACTGGCAGTGATTTATTGTGTTTTACTCCTGTCCTCATCACTTACAATACTCAAATATTATAAATCACTAATAACTTTTTTACTCTATACACCCTTTTCTTTTTGCCAATGCATTGTTTACACACAGGACCAACTGATGCCACTAAATACACCAGTGCTACAGAATGGAACAACTCCTGTTACCCTCGGAAAACCTATGGAGCTGATGGAGCTGATGGAGCTGCAGAGCTGGAGCGAGGGAAAGAGCTAGGAGGAGGAAATATAAACTGTCCATTTCAGCTATCAGGACATGGAATACAAGATTTTAGAACATTAAGATGCACATGCTTGGAGCACTGAATAAGATCAAAACAAAATAAATACTATAGTCACAAAAATAATGTGCGTATGGTGTTAGAGTGTTATGTGCTTTTTGGAAACTTGACTGCACTCAGGCTGCACAGACTTTGCTTTGAACCAAAAGCAGCGCAATCCTGGACATGTCGAATAACTGTTGTATCGGATCCATGTTACTTTCCAAGGGAATTCTGCTCTGTTATTGTTGTTACGGTTTGCATTCGACCATCAGCTGATGCAGAGGGACTGCGTGACATCACGCACTCCACTGTAGCATGCCTGCTAATCCAGCATTTTAGTGCTTTTAAAGTTATTACTGGTGATTTTACAGAACATTACTAACTTTTGAACAGTATTCTAATTGTTTTGGCCTGCTGTATGGAAATTCTGCTAGACACTAGTTAATTGTCTGTGTCTATGCCTGTGTCACATCTACAGCTCAAGATGGATGCAGGAGAAGATATCGGTGTTGAGGAAAACATCCTGTCAGTTTCCTGTATCAAAGAAGTTGACACCATCAGAGCTTAACAGCTAATGACTAGTTGCCTTCACATTACTTATGATAAGGTTGCTAAAAAACTGAATCTCGGCCCATCAGAGGCCGTAGGTTAAAAAAAATATCTTGAACTCCTAGAATTCACATATCAACAAAAACTGGGAGCAGGTGATATAATCACCTACAAGCTGCAGACACTATTCCCATGTAGACAGTAGGCTGCATGGTGATGTGCACCTTCTTTGATTTCTTTAGTGTGTTTAAGGTAATTCAGCAGTGGCTGAATTACCTTAAAGTAGATGGAAAAATCATCTGCTTCTGAATATGAATAAGTCCAGTGAGATGGTTGATGACCACTGAGGATAGCTGCATGGCCTAAATCTTTCTTGGGTCAGGGTATATGTTGATATGATGGAGGATTGCAAGTACCTGGGCATCCCCATCAACAACAGGCTGAACTGGAACACACAGAGTTGAGCAGGCTCTGTTTCGTGTTTTGGAGATATGTCTTATCACTCTGTTGTGCAAATGCAGTGACCTTTGTTGCGGTATCCTGGGAGAGCAGCATAGCTGATGACACCAACAGAATGAGTAAATTTATCAGGAAGTCTGGGTCTCTGATTGGCTGCAAAGTGGACACACCTGAAGCCGTGGTGGAGAGGTCACTGAACAAACTGTTATCCATCTCGAGCTGCCATGAGGTGAAAAGCAGGGTACACACTGGACAGGTTGCTAATTTGTCATAGACAGACATCCATTCGGGGAAAGCTGGAGTACCCGGAGAGAACATGCAAAATCTAAAGGTGGCCAGATAGGGAATTCGAACCTGTATTCTTCTGTAATACTAATACTACTACTAATAATAATAATAATAATACTATAGCTGTGGCAAAGGTGTTTCCCAAATTTATCAATCAAAGATTCATCACTATAGGTTTATAAATGGCTTGAGCTTGAGTGCTGCTCAGCTGTCAAAGGCTTTTGGATGGTGTAGCTGTTTTATGTAAGCTGTGTAAAACTCAATAATATAATGGTTTTAATTTTTACTATAGTACATGTGGCTTTTTATTGCTCAAGGTGTATGATCTACATGTTAAATGTTTTACTGCATGTGTACCTGGCAGCATTTTTGCTGTCTAAAAGTGTAATCTACATCCAAATATCAATCAGACACGTTGTTTGATCAAACTAAATTGACAACACCCTAGGAAAATAAAGTAATAAAACACATAGGCATTTATGAGCTGCTTTAATAATGTATGCATAAAGAGTTCATTCACAGCATTGGACTGTTGTCCATATAACATTTTCTTTTTCCACAGTTCTATTGACAATAACCCACGGTAATGAGAAACTAAGTGATTCATTGCTTTACTGTTAGAGGTGCACTCTGTCTCTGTATTTCTTTTTAATGGCCCGTTTGATAGATGGCCCAATCCTGTATGAGTATTTCCCACAAAAAGGCAGAGGGTGGAGAAGAGGGTGATGAAGCAATGGGTAGTAAAACTAGGGTGGGATAAAGCAGAGGAAGCAAAATGACAGAAAGAAGAGGAAGCAGATATGAAAATCATGAAAGTTATGGAAAGCTGGAGAAAAGACGTCCATTTATAAAGCCGTCCAGTAAGTTCCAGCATGGGGCCACATAGTGGCTGACCAGTGAAAGTGCCCCAATGAAGGAGGATACAGTTCAGAGTCAGAAGGGTCAGTCCAGGAGGGGTAAATGGACGTGTACAAGTTCCCTCCAGAACCCTGATTCATAGAAAAACACAAATAGACCTTTCATTTTTCTTCTTCTCCCAATGCTTCAGCCTTCACTCACTTAGCCAAGGAAATGATCAGTGACTGCTGTTTAAGTGAAAGCAGAGGCAATCCCCATCTTGTACACATACTCATTTGACTATACAGCACAGGGCTGGTCAATTAATCAAATTTTATTTTCCGACAAAAATTTTGGCTCTATTCAATACTGGAAACGAAAAACTCAACATGAAACGATCATTGTGCCACAATTCATGTCACAGAGATAATGTAGCAAAAAAGGCAGGGGGTGGCAAGAGCAAAGACTCACGGGGCTCTTCATATTCAAGTTTAAGGTGTTAATTTTATAGTCTTATGTTTGTCTTAGTACTTAACTTTTGTTGATGTGTGATTTGATTTCCAGTTTAGCTAGCAGCAGGCCATCGTGACTGAGGCTATGGTTGCGTTTAGGGAACTCTGGTTACAATTTTATATCTTAATGCTAAAGAAAGCTGCAGTAGATGTGCAGGTTAAGGAACACAAGAACTACAAGCAAGAACTGAGACATCCCTAGGTGTACCTGGATCCTACTTTGAGAACCACTGAAGTGAATGCCATAACAAGGCTTCTTTATGTAAACTTTCAAACCAGGACTACATAAAGTGCAAGTGTGCAAAAATTCCACCCCCCCCCCCCAAAAACCCAGAATGATACAGACACGTCAGTGCAATAGGGATGACAGTGAGTTGTGCAAAAGACTAAGCATTGTGCAAAAGTAACTTCATATATGAAGGTGTGTGTGTGTGTGTGTGTGTGTGTGTGTGTGTGTGTGTGTGTGTGTGTGTGTGATATAAGTGCTTATTTAATATCAACACAGGAAAGCACAATGGAAACATTACACATACATTACACTTTCATTGTTGTTTTATGAAAGTTTTGGGGCTTCTACTGAATTTAGTTGTGAAACAGTGTGTGGGTTATTTTGTGTATGCAATGGAAAGCATTTAGCATGTCCTAAAAATGCTGAGGATATTAAGGTTCATGTGAACTCATTATAAAACAATCATATTTGATAAGTTTGATAATTTTCCAGGTCTAAATCCTCATATTCCCCAAGTAAGCTTCCCTTCCACATTTTTCCACATTAGAATCAGTGTAAAAGAACATGAATGAAAGCTTGACAGGGAAATTCCATATCATTGTGTTTTCCATGCTGATTGCTGCTGCTGAAGCATTCCAGACAAATGCATGCTTGCCTAATTCCACATTAGTCTCTATTACCGAGGCAACGGACTATCTCTCCTAATTAAGCTACCACTTTTTCCCTATTTCACACTCTTATAGTTGGATATGTGTGCTCTAAAACAAACAAACTTAAATGAATAAGCACATGCATCAGTTCATGCTTGGTTCTCTCTTTGAGAATCCCTCCTTAAGCCATTCAAAGCATGGGGGATAATGTACAGCTTTCAATGTATGACCTATAATAAAAGCCTCATATGACATGCACTTCACTGGGTGATTTAATGGTTTACAGTTCCTGTTAAAAGCATCCAGCATAACAGAAGGAATAAAATCTAAACATAAATCAGGTCATGGGGTTGCCCTGTAAGGTAAGACCCCGCTTGGGGAATTGGGACTATGCACACTCACGCAAACACACACATACTTCAACTTAGACTAAGGATGGATATGCTGCAGAAAAGACACGTCTTGCCAGATATACTGCGGCCTTTACTGGTGTTGGCTTGTATTCCACTTAACGCCCTTTACTTTTACACGCACAATATATCACTCAGCTGCCTTTCACAATGCTAATGTAGTGGGCCACTTAGCCAATCGATCACTGTGGAAGTCCCGAATGCCATCGGAGGAGGTGTAAGCAGTCAAATCAAACACACTTTTGGATAACAACAGGGAAAAATCACACATAACTTGTTCACTTTTAAAATCATGTGCATACATTGTGTGTGCTGCATATTTAAACAGAAACACCTGTGCCTTATGCATACAGTGCACAACTAACAAGTTCATAAAACTATGGATTAGTATTATTTGACATTTCCCAGAATATTTAGAATTAACAGAGTCTTTGAAGAGATTTGAAGAAATTATTTACTCTCATTAAGTCTGGGTAACAAATTATGTATCTGTCAACCAATTCATTTGTTGAACTACTTTGTAACGTATCAGCATCAGCTGTTTATTTTAATATTTGACTTTGATTGAATGCTGAATGCAAATCCAACGAATAGTCTCAAACTTTTTATATAAATCTGGAGCACAAACTCAAACTATACAAGGAAAACATCAGACAAATGCCAGCTTTCAGTAGTGTTACAGAAACATTTGGCTCAACACCAATCCGTACCCTGCCCAACATAAAACCCTACAAGTCAGAACGCTAGTCTATAAATATGCACATACGTATCAACACCACATTAACACTAAGCTATATCATGTGCTGTGCAGCATATTAGGTCTCTCTGCTGCCATACATAAAACAGATGAAAGTGATCTTTGTATAACGTAACCCATTTATATTCACACAAACCTCAACAGTAATTCACATATGTGGACCGAGCAGACGCCGCAACAGTAGTGAAAGTTTGAAAGCTTGGTGGCACATCCAGAGGGGTAGCAGCTGACTGAACCCCAGCAGACCTCTGAGTCATCCAGCTGAGCAAACAGATGAGGCAGGAGTTTCAATAACACAGGGCTCTCGGCAAACACGTGGACTTTTGCAGTCCAAAATGCACACTCCTGACAAAGGATTGTGGGTACCACAATAACACTGAAGTCAGAATTCATCAACACTGAATAGCGATGAAGTTTTCTAGAAAATGAAATGTCATTTTCCACCACATAATACGCAGCATCTAGAGGGAAAACTAAATCAAATTCTCTTAGACCATGTTGTGGAGACAAATGTGTTCCCGTGACCTCTCCAGTGCAGAGCGTTTGTAATTGTTTGTGCATTTAGACGTGATGGTATTCAAGAAAATTGTTTTGTTTTCCAAAGATTATGCCATTGTGCAAACCAGTTTCTCTTAGGAATAATTTCTCCACAAATGCAAAAATGTCTGTCTCCTTATTGATGAAAGCTTACCCAGGCTGCAGAAAACAAACCTTAACACCACAGGGTTAGTCACACTTTAGGCACACATCAGGAAAAACACACAACTGGATAACTGTGGTCTTATTCAGACTACTTTGGCTTTTCTGGCATAGGATTCTGTTAGACAGACATCTTCAGTTGGACCTTCTTTATGTAGCTCCAAGGCATGGTGGATTAGTCATAATTTAAAACATCGCACCTTCCAGCTAAAATGTAACACATGGCTGAGCACATAACACACAAAATATGCTCACACACTGTGGAAGATCTGTGACATGGACCTTATGTAACACTATGTGGTTATGAAAGTTCTGTCAATACAATGGCTCCTCTGAGCTTATGACCATTTCTACTGTGCTCCAGAGGATCAACATGGCAGCTGAGAGACCAAGAGTGCTGTCAGTGATGGATTGTGCGTGTGTGTATGTTTGTAGGTGTACCACTAATATTAGAGTGGTGATTGGTTCTAGCCCATGGAACTATCTCAACCAAGAAGAATATTTTCCTTGTTCAATGAAAAATAAATCCTCAAGGCTGAATAGGAAACTAAATGACTTATTGAAGCAATCACCATCGGTCCTGGAAAATCTGTTTGGAGAATGTTTTAGTGTTTGAATGTTTAATCGGTTGGAGGTTTGAATCTGAGGAAAGGGCCTTTATGCATCAACCATCTTAGAGGTGAGGGTGATAAAGGGTAAAAACATTTCACAAAAGGTGGAGTTGTTGGACAGAATATGATATTAAAAGCATATAACAAAATAAAGTGTGCATAAGTATTGCCAGACTAACAGCTAAAACCCCTCCTTAGACTCAGGACTTCCACAGCTCTAGCCTGACAGAAGAAATGTGAGAAAAGACGTGCTCCCCTAAGATATCTCAGAATCTCCTTGGTAGCAAATAAGCCATAAAATGTAGCAGCAAAAATCTCCGGCATCTGCTTTTCAAAAGGGCCATAAGGGAGTCTTGACTTTCTCTTAGTTACATAAACAATGGAGCTCTAAAATCTAAATGCCTTTAACAGCAAAGCTACTGCCTAGCCACTGCTTCCTCCTTCCCCCATTGCACAAACCTGTGCAAAAGGTCATACTGACCAAGTAAAACAGAATCCTACAATCACCGAGAGCAAACATCCCAAACAGATGCATACACTTCCCAGGGATACACATTGGTGCCATTATTTCAAGAAAGAAAAAAAACAAGAAAGATGCGAGTTTTCTATATCACCTCATCAACCGCAAACAAGGTTGAAAGCCCAGAGGGGAGGAAAACAGCCCAGAAAACAAATTAACGTTTACAGGAAACACTAAATAAAATTAAATATCGAAGAAAGAGAGAAAAAGAGAGAGGGGAAGGACAATGTCACGCTCCCTTGAACATTCCCAGCTTGAGAACAGACACCACTAGGTCTTGTTAAATTTGTTTGCATCTTTCAACTCATTGTTTTTAACAAGGCCAAACACTTTATCAAAAGCAAAAGAATCTGCTTTGTTTTTCATTGAAAGAAAATGGGATTATGAGCGTTTCCCTCTATGGGAGCCAGCAAGCATTTTATTAGAACTGACAGGACATGTCTCTGACTGTGCCTGGGTGGGAGGGTTTGCGTGTGTGTGTGTGTTTGTGTGTGTGTTTACACAGCTGGAAGTAGATAGCGGAATCGCTTCACCTGGCGGTGGTTCCTAGGGTGTCTGCTGTGATCCCACTAAAAAGCAGACAGGCTCTGGAACCATCTCTTCAAAACAAGAGGACTTCACTTACCAAAATATCCCTCCATTAGAGCCCAAAAAGCAAGCCAAATCCCTACAAACCCCTAGTGAATTTACTTAGGGGGGGTAAATGGTTCCCTCTCTAAACTTCTGATAGCTGATTGCTCTGGCAGGGTTCAGGTGGATCTGCTGAGTGGCCTCCAGCCCAGTTTCCACTCCATTCAAGTTTCCACTCAGACCCAGACTTGTCTCCCCACCTCTTTCTCATCTCTCTTGCTCCTACACCTACCCTCCCTCCTCACATCCTCCTCACATCCTTCTCCTCAGGCTCAGTCCAAATGCCAAAAACTTTCATGCCAGATTTAGTGCAACTTCCATATCAGTAGGTGCTTAAGCCTCTCTCTATCTGTCTGTTCTGTTCTCTCTTCCTCTTTTCTCTGTTTCTCCTTCTCTACTTCCCATCATTACACTATGGCTGTGCCTGATATTCTCTGCTAGATTTAACTTCTCTTTGAGGATATATCACACTGCACACAGTTAAAGTGGAGACCAAACCAAAAGCAACTTTTCACTTTGATTTATCTTATTCTGCAGATATCTCTTCTGACTCATTACAGGACAGAGAGGTCCAGCAGTACCAGTTGCCTGCACCTCACCTCACCTGGCCTGCCTGCACACATGCCCATTTTCTAGGAAAGCAGAAAGGCCTTAGGCACTGCTCTAATACAAAGACATGGGAATTGACAAGCCTCCGGGGCTCACTCACTTTTCTAAACAAGAACCTTTCACTATACACGCACGCTTAGGCAAGCATGCCTGCCCTGAGTCACACTGCATGCTCACAAACAGCCACATATCAAAACACACAAGCCATGAGTAGTAGATTAAACCTCAATATTATTCTGGTTAATGTCTCGCTCTGTCTTGCAGAAAACATGAATAAAGTTTGTAGAGCATAACCATAATTAGCTTTGAGGGTGAAGTGGATAGGTGCGGTCAGTGAAGAGGTCTGAGACACTGAAGAAAGCTGAAGTCCAGCAGGGCCTGCAATGTGGATCAAAGTGGCAGAAAGTGGGACAGTCTCTGTTTTATTAGCCTGCTGCAGCACGCCCTGCTCTGTTTACAGGCCTGATTGAGCTGCACTAAAACCAGACCACTGACTGCTCACTTATCATTTGTGCACCACACAGACAGGAAAAGTTTCTATCCATGCACAAATATACTGCAAGCTCTTGAAAGCAAATAAGGTATTATAGCTAACAAAGTGAAGCCACCTTGCATGTATGTAAATAAATAATAAATAAGCACCAAAAAATAATAGGTTTGAACGAACACATTGTGTTAAGTGGACAGGAGGAGATTGAAGAAATGACAAATTTATCACGGAAGAGGTTGAATATGCATGTATAGGTCTATATCTGCTTTATTTCATTTACCTGTGTGGTCTTGAGTCTTCAGCAAAGATCAAAACTGCAACCTGGGGAACACAAAAAAGAAAATATGTTATGCAGATGTAGACATCGACTTCCAATAAAATACAGTAGGTCAACCTCAGGCCATTCACAGAACTCTGCAGTGATTTCAGCAGCTATAAAGTACGATTTACCTTATCCATTGCTGATACACATGCACAATGAGCTGAGATTTACTGTGAAGAATACTGTGAATACTGGTCTACACACAAGACTGTTAAAATCAGTGGTATCATTTTTGTTTCCTTTTAATAACAGTGATAAAGCTTCAGTCCTCCTGGGCTCATTTTCCTGCCTAGATCAAACTATGTCATATCTCTTGTCTCAAAAGGAGTTTCATGTGCAGGCGGACCAAAGGTGTTAACCTGTGCAAAGTGCACAGAATATTTGCAACAAAGATTAATATATTTTTTCCAAGTGCAATATTAATGTGTAAATTATAGAGATTCAGAAGAGGTCTGGCAATAAAAGCATCAGCTGGGTAAATCTCTCTTGCTCCTGTGGGCCAATCTACTTTACAGTCAGTAGCCGTAGACACGCTATAAACAAACAAGTAAATCAGCAGCATCGACAATTTCAAACACCTCAGAGCAAGTTTTGACTCCTCCAGTGCAAGAGCTTTATTGCCCATTAGTAAAGTGATGCAGTCAAAAACAATTTTAGCTCTGATTTAGTGATTAATGGCTAACAAATTGTAGTGAACAGAAAAAAACAATGCAAAATCAAAGTAATATTTGATGCTACTGCTTTGCAGCATCACTAGTTTCCCTAAGTGCACTTGCACAGTATCGTTAGCAAGTAGGTCATTCCGACCATCCTGGAGAACTTGCTACAGTTCTCCTGTGAATTCGGGCTGTCTCAGTTACAGTTTACTCTTTATTCAATCCAAGAATGATCCTGTAATATGGATGTCAGAGATGTCCCTCTGCTGCAGGACTCTTTGCTTGTATGATCCTGGGTGTGTGCTACAGACTTAACTGGACTTGAGCTGATTTTTACTATTTGGAAAACAAATGTCAGAAGTGTTATAACCTCACAGTTGTGTTTAACACTACCATGATTCTTAGTTATTAAATTGCCTAAAGAAGGCTGAATATATTTCCACCACTGCAATTTGGTTAATCCACTGCAATAGTAAATCTGTCTACAGGCAGACATCTGTATCCAAACACATTGCTGTTTGGTGCAGGCATGCCATGACAATCAAATTGGCTTTCCAGATCACAACGGTACATGTGTTTACTTGCACTTACATATACCCTTAAGAAAAATAAAGTAAATTAGAGCCACAAAACCTGTGACACCCTTTTATTCCAGATTTACTGTGATTCTGAACTTTAAAGCTAGCTGTTAATGTACTTCTGTGCTTGAATTTTGCTTATTCCAGACAAACTTTGTACATTTTTTTTTTACAATTGCATAAAAGAACTTTAATAATTGGGATATGTGCCACAAACACCTGCACACATCCCACTGATTTACGGCGTTGGGAAATCTGTAGTTAGTAGTCAGAGTAGTCAGATGCAGAGAGGCCAAAGAACGGGCATGTGCTTAACTGTATGTTCTGAGAAACACACTTTCAATACACTGATCACACGTACATTGTACAGATGCAGCAGAACCCTTTGCAATCCTGTTTTGACAGGCAACAGGACTGAGTGTTGGAGATGAGGATGTGTGTGAAAGACTGGGCTTGCTCGCGGCCCGCTGTGGATGAAGCTTTGGAACGCACACATGGAACACGTAATTGAATGAGAAATGGTCTCTCGTTGGATCGAGACAGTTTTCTGGCACAGTAATAAAAGTATGAGGTCGGTACAGCCTTTTTGCTGCCTTCATTCTGTTTGCAGCACTTTTATTTGGTTAGCCCCCTTAAGTGCGCCGTCTCTTTCCTCCCGGTGCCAAAGCATGCACAATGTTATGAACCTGTGTTGTTCAATACGTTGCAAAACGTATGAATCAGATCTAATAAAGAATGGAAAAGACCTGTTTCCAGGAGTGAGTGAGACATCGTGATTGGCAGAATGGTTGGCTGTTGCGCTGCTGTTGCTACTCTCCCTCTCCAGTGTCACATTTCTCCTGCCAAAATGGACAAGTGCCGTGCTCCCGGTTTCAGAATTTTATCACAACCATACATCCACACACCAGCCAGTCTTCTCTGCTTGGCTTCTCAACCCACACCCTGACACCAGTGCTGCCATTCTCACTAACATAAACCACAGGTTGCTAAGAGGAATGAGTCAGTGTCACACTGATAAGCATCTCCATGATATGCGCGGCAGTGGGATGCAAACAAAAATAAATGATAATGAGCATACCACACAAGCATGACACGGGCAAATTGATTTACAATCCATGGCCACAGAGAAATAAACCATATGTGTCAACAAGCTTTTAGCTCTACATGCAACTGGCTGCCACCATCAACAGCACATTTCTCATTTCACTGGCACTCTGGGAAGGTTTTAATGATCTCTGAAAGGAACCAAGATAATGGCCTATATTATGGTAAAAATAAAGGACACCATCTGTTAATTCTCATGTTTTTAGGATGTGATTAATAAATACTGGGAGCCACCAGTGCTACCCCTAGCCTCCTAGTAGATACACCTATTATATAAATGTGAAAATCCAATGTAACTTCCTTCTTGAATTCTTCTCAGTCATAAGATTTCCATAAAACTTGACCTCTGACCTTGACCTTGAGGTTAAGGTCACTGAAATTCAAACTCTTATGGTGTTAGTTTGAAAATCATAGGCGATATCTTTCTTGAGTTATCAAGTTCACAAATTTGGGTATCCACGCCACCTGCCCACCCACCTGGGCACCCCCACGGCGGGGTGACCAAAATGTCAAAATCAGCCTTTTATGGCTGAGGGGTAAAAATGATCTAGTCTTCAAATGATGTAAATGGAACCAAAGAGAATCAGTGACAAATACATGACATATTACTGAGCACCATTATTTATTTAACAAAAAGTAGTCCTGTTAAAAACTAAGCACACCTCAGTTTCATTAGAAGCACCTTTAGATTCTTTTCTTTCAGCCATCCCGTTGCAGATTTGCTGCTGTGATCATTATCCTGTTGCATGACCCAATTTCAGCCAAGCTTTAGCTGTCAGACAGATGGCCTTACATTGGACTCTAAAATATTTTGGAGTTCATGGTTGACTTGAATATATTCCACTTGTGAATAATCTTTCTCTCTGCATGATGATGGATATCAAATTGTTTGGAAATAACCTTAAAACCTTTCCCAACAGATGAGGAGAAAACAACTGCTTTTTTATTTTCACTGATGATGTCTTTCCTCTTTGGCATTGAGTTAACACACACCTGAAATGCAAAAACTTGTGCTTTTATACAGGTGGTCAAATGTGCTGATGATCAGTTAATCAAGTACGCTTGATTATCAATTTATGTTCTTGATTCCTATGGAAACAGTAAGGATCGACTTTTTCACAGACTGCTTTTGCACACTTAGTTTTTGTGAAACAAATAATCATTTTCCAATATAATCATCATTTGTGTGAGACTGACGTAACATGAAGGAGAAAACTTCCCTCTAACTTTTTTGTTTACATGGTATGTACAGTATGATCATGAAATTCCTTAGACAGTTTCAGAGGCGTCATAATGTGAGAAGATTTAAAACACACACCATGTACTAACATCTAGTTTCCGATAAACAGGAACAGCCTCGAAGGGATGAAAATGAGTGGTGAATCATGTGGCCACTGCCAGAAAGTGCATTATCCACATGCTTCTGGCTCCAATTCACACCCCACAGACTCCCATTAAAACTGCCGTGGGATTTTCTGACCAGCCAAGTCATCTATGCTTCAGTTTTGGTGAGAGAAATTCTAGTATTTCATACTAATAACATAGTTCTACATAGTTAGCAAATGTATAGTTTATGTTAACCAAGGTTGCCTGTCATGGCTGATAAATTGTCATGGTTTTGTTGCCTTCCAACTGGTTTGGGCAGCTCTGCCTGGTAGTAGAGCACTCTCAGGACCATCATGAGCCACAACTCTATGCCAGACTGTCTTCAGTGAGTGTGGTAATCAGGCTCACTTTAGCTCACAGTGTGTTTAACTATTTATGCTAATAAATATGCATAATACTTCTTCTTTTCTGTCTTTGAAGCTTCTTCTAAACTGGAGTGCTACCTGCCTCCTATGAAAGTCTTCCCCGGGATTCCAAGCTGTTCCACATTCTCTGTGAAGGAATATGAGGAAGCTTTTATCTGCCGTAAAACCCTCAGCCAGTCCGATCTCTCCAGGGAAGCCTGCTCAGTCAATTCCCCACCTGCCATGCAACCTCACAATAGCTCTGGTTTCTACTGACCTCTACGCTCCCAACAAAACAGCTTCTTGAACTGAGCCCTGAAAAATTCTAGTTATTTCCCCAGCCATTGCTGCTTACTTTGAGACTACTGTGGAAAGGTTGAAAGGTACACTGTCAGCTGTTGGATTGTGCTTTAGAGTCCAAAACCTTACTCACCAACTTTGGCTCATGACACTCCTACCTGCTTTTATTCCTCCCATCTAAATATGGTCACCTCTGGCTCTAAAGACACCAACACTGTGGTGGCCAAAACACTAATGCTGAGGCCTCAAAACAGTCCAAGGTGCTTGTTTGTTTTTGATTCACTGAAGTTTTTGCCACTAAATGCTGGGCTGGTTGTGATTTGGCGCTATATAAATAAAATTGAATTGAATTGAATTGAATTGGTTTCCCTTCACTCTGCTCTACTTTTAAAACCACAGCACAATCAGTATGTTTACATGAGCATAATGCAGCCTGGTCTTCAGTGATTCATAAGAAAAAGTGAATCCGCTCCTAAGTGGAAATAGAGTTGATACAACTTCAGACTGAAGATGAGAATTGTGGGTGAATATGAGTGAATATCAGGGTAATCACGTCACGCAGAAACATTGACTAAGAAGTGAAAAGACAAGTAATATTAATGCTATGTGTACATAACTAGTGTCTTTGCTGAAGTATGCAATACAGGGAATGTAATATCATAACTGAAATACACAGTAACCCTTTCAAAGTTATATCACTCCCATTTTTTATGGAAAACATGGCATCTTTTTACATCTTGTCATTCAGTTCTCTGTCAAAAGTATATAATACATCAACAAAAGTTGCATTAATGTTATTTCAGTCAACATAGATTCACTATCTTGGTTAATGTTAATCTTTACCAGAACGGTAATAGCAGAAAATGTTTCAAGTGGAGACTGGGGTTAACAAAAAACAAGAATTAAGGTTGCATAAGGTTACATTTTCTGTGATGTCATTTTCCATTACAAACAGTGAGAACCACAAACACCAAGGCATTTCTTCAATTCGGTTGTTGGTGTCGACCAATTTTGCAGTGCTGACATGAGAGCCGAACTCACGAATGTTGAGAAGGTACTAGTAGTTCTTGGTTTCTTGGCTGCGGGCTTCTTTGTAAATTCTAATTCTGGTATTTTCAGACCCTTTTGCAATCTTTCTACTCAATCATTGCCTTTCTTCTCTCATTTGTCTGTAGTTATTGCCAGGCTTTTTATAGATCAAATACTGCGTTGGATGGTCAATTGAATGTTTTTACACATCTAGTGGAGCCATGTGCTGTTTATATGGAAGGAGGTTTCCAGTCTATCTCAAATTCCAACTCTTCTGGCGTTGTATGAGTATACCACATTTCTGCACGTGGTGAAAATGTCAGTATCAAGGATCTTTTCAGATGTCTGTGCTCTCTATACGACTACAGAGCAGAAACACAAGACTTGGTTGATGACTTTTCTAAACAATGTGAGAATTTCTGTCTCTAAGCTGCAGAACAGAGACAAATGCATTTTCACAAAAATTCCTATCAACAAGTTAGCAGATCTCACGTCATGTTCATTTTCTTACCAACTGTCTCTGCAGCAGAGAGTCACGTGACACGAGCCTTCTGCTACTTAGACATAGCTACAAACAAAAGATTATTGATGTGTTTGCAAGCCTTAGACCACACATGTAGAGAATTAATATTTACAGGGAAGGAAATGATGGCGGTGTTTACCAGCTTTTATGTAGAGAAGCAAACGGTTTTTGCTTTGGATCCAAAGGTAATGAGCGGTAGTTGTGCCCTGGAAATGCTGTCTGTACTTCCAGGGCACAACTGTGACAGTTGGTTTTACTCACAGGTTTATATCAAGACAGTAAGGTGACAGATAGTGGATTTAAACTGAAAATGAAAAGCAGACCGTAGTTCACTGAGAAAGTTTTTTAATTAACTCCACATTTTTTTCTGGCACACCCAGATGCTCTTTGCTTTTAATGCTATCCATCTATTCTCTCATGTACACACAAAAGCACACAAACACTGAGTCTTTACACTCAAAGCCCAGAACAAGTCTCATCCTAGGACTTTGTGTTACAAAAGTAACAAAAGCAGGAGAAATGCCATCAATGTTAACTCACTAAGCTAAGGTTTTACTTAAAGTATTACTGTGTGCGCATAGCCTGAAATATTACCTAGACTTTATAGCTCTGGGCATAAATATGTCCCTTTTAGATCATTGTCACAAATACCTGTGAAGCATATCGGCCTGAAGGGGAAAAAAGCCAGGGTAACAACCAAATGCGCTTTAAGTTATCTCTAAGTTGGGAAAAAAAATCCAACTGGATAATTCCAGTTCTGTAACTTGCTGCAATAATGACTAAACCAGTATGAATTATTGTTATTCCTGTTTCTAATTAGGTTAGACTCCAGCTTTTTATTGTTATTATTCATCAGATCCTGCAGTTCCACCTGCATTAAAAACACTGTTCCAAGACCTAGTGGTGACCCGCAAATGTTTAACACTGCTTCATTGCACAGCAATAGTTCAAGTATTTCTTTAAAGCATAGAAATATAATTGCAAACACATTGGAAAAAAAACTTTCTGGTAGATAAGAAAATCTTTATAAAAACTACGTGTTTTGTAGAAAGACCACATTTTAGTTGTTTCACCAAGTAATTCATGTTAATCACGATAAAGAGCTTATTATTCACTCTCAGGCTAAAAGATTTTTTTTTTACAAAATGTTATTTTGCCTTTGACATAGCTCATTAAACAATCTCTCTACAGACTACAATCTTGACAGAAGGTTTATGGGAAAATGAGATCAGCATCTGTCTCTGGATGATGATCATGACTGTGGATTTACGCCATGAAGTTCACATAAGGATACAAGCAACAAGTGAGTTTCTGACATGTTTTTAACTGTGTTTTTCCAACAGCATGCTTCTAGATTCAATTATTCGAGCTTCCATCATTCAACTGCAATCCAGATGATAAGTCAAAGATGTGAGTCAGAACAAATTACTAATCTAATCTACAGTTAATAAATAGCTTCACTCCTACAGGGTACAAGGGTAGTGAAATCCAGTTTGATGTTGTACTGTTTATGTTTACAGTGAACGTGCAGGATACGTCAATGTCTTAAATCAAAATTGTACTGTAATCCAAACCAACATGCCACTTGAAACCACTAGCCTTGACAGCCTGAGGTCAAGTCACACTTATGCAGGAACAAAAACATCACAGCAGTCAGCTTGGAAACACAAACACCATCAACAGCGACACCACAACCCATCCTATCATATATCCCTCCACTAGCAGAACTAGCACGTCCAGGAACCTAGACTAAACCACAGGTCCCATAGGATCTGGGGGCAGAATGAATGAAAAACCAGACACGTCCAACACTACTGTTTGCCTACGTAAGACTGAAGCACACATATGTAAAATCAGTACTACTGGATGTGTTTTTGACTAAGTTGTAGACATAAAAGTGTATGAGATCATTCTAATACTTATTCATCATTAAAATTATTAATATTTGAACTCACAAAATGAGTCCCTTTGCAGTCCAAACTGCTGGAGCAAAGCAGCATTATATTCATGTTTGTCAACGGCACTTTCTATCATCACTGATCACTACTTAAACCCAAAGATGCAAGCACCCATCATCTACCTCTAACACTTTCCAGCCTTCCCTTGGCTACTGGACATAATGACTAACCCCCACCAAGTCAGGACTGTTTGTCAGGCACTAAAAAATGAAAAACAAGCACACTAAAAGTGGAGGTTCATTTTTAGATGCAACTGGTTCTGCCAAGAAGTTAAATTTATTAGAAGGTTTGTCCACAATAACACATTAAAACCCTATGAGAGGGGAATGCATGTTTTTATTCTGCCTACAGTAGGAGATTTCAATGGAAAGTGGAGGAGGGGAATAGCTCCGGTAAGAGTCAAAGTACACTGCAAAAGTACTCAAGTGGTTATTTACTGTAGCAAGAGTGTGTGCTGGAATTGGACAGAGTCGTGTTCTGTATCTCCGAGGGAGTTTAAGGCATTCGCTGTAGTGGTCAGGCTGGATCACGAGCCAATCTTAAGAGTGTGCCTCGTGTCTCAAACAATGCTTTTGAGTTACAGCACAGTGTTTGAGGTTAGGGCATGTGGTTGAGGATTGGTCCAGAGCACATACTGAACTGAACTGTCTGTGGGGGAAAAAAAACATAGTTGCTTTGAAGACGAGCATTAAATGGCCTTTACCTTGTGTCTTCTGGTGATGATGTGCACTTGTATGTTTTTACCATGTCTATCATGATTTCCTCTCATGTATAGTCCAAAGATGTAGACATACATGTAAGGGTCAACTTCAGAACCTCACCAATCAACTCAAGTTGACTAGCATATGCTTCAGAGAATCCCGACCCCCAGAAAAGGATATGTAGGTATAAATTATAGATATGATTGCATGAAATAGTATGGAAAATATAAAAATCAACTAGCGCTGATGTAGCATTTGTTTTACAGTATTTTCCTGGATGATTGTCAGCCTTTTAGGCCATTTGGTAAAAGTTACTACGGATGTGCAGATTCTCAGCCATCCAGATCTAGGTCGTCTTAATCACTTCAGCTGAAGAAAAATGGGTTTATTTAGCAAGTACAATTTTTTTTTCAAGATTATTTGTTTTAAGTTCTCGTTTCAGCTCTCATCTGAGCTGCCTTCAATTCAAGCACTTAAGAATATGAAGAGCATCAGATAAGAAAAATCACAGCTTTTAAAATGTACTTAAGTGTGAAATATACAACAAGATTGAGCGTTTCGGTTTACTCTTCAGTGAAAACGCCAAAGAAATGTGATGCAATGTACGAGAGAGTACTGGACAATAGATAAAGTTAACATGCATACACTATAGGCTGAAAATGAGAGCATATATAACTATATCAGAGCATATCTGCTGACTGGCATCATTTCATTGCGAGAACCGACATCACTGAGGAACACTGGCAAAAGTTACGGCAGGACTGGAAATGTTGTTGAGTTATACTTGTTATACGACTCCAACAGGATTGGTTACAGGCCACCTACTGAAGAACTTGTGCTTTTTCTTAGTGTCTCATAAATCCAGGAGAAACTGAAACATAAAATATCAATTTTCAGCATCAGTGGGCAATTTCAGTGATAGATAGGAACTTATTTAGGCCCCACCTGCTGTTTGGAAAGTGGGATACTGCAATAGGTTAGCAGAATAACATTCTCCAGCTCTGCTAATTGGCATACCTTCACATGGGCTCTAATGCTGTGATAACATCCACCTCTATTCCCTGAGGGAGCCTTGATCCTGTAGGCGTTTACTGGCTCAGGGGAACATTAACATGTGGATAAAAGCAAGACAGAAGGACTCCTTTATGAATATACAGAGTGGGGGCTGGTCTCTCACTCTTGGACACACATGTGGTATTTGGGTATATCGGCATGCTGATGTTTCTAGCACTGCTGTTTTGATGCACTGGGTTATAGGAGGGGGCTGTGACTGCAATTTCTGTCATTTAGGGGCCTCTACTGTCAGGTAGCTGTCACGCCCCATGCACAGCAGGAGGGGCTATGGGGCAGGGGACTAGAGGGGAAATGGGGTGGGTTTTGGGACAAAGTGGAGCCCTGTCTCTGCGGGGATGGTCACATAGGCACAGGATTGATGGGGTAGTGATGAAAGATGAAGATGTCAGGGAACAGACACGCATTGAGAGTGGGACCAATAAGAGAGGCCTAGTGAGGAACTTAGGGGCCCATCATCACCTCCACTCTTTGGCCTGTGCTAAGTAGAAGAAAGTGGGGGAGGCAAGAATGGAGAAAAAGGGTGACTGTCCAGTAGGGTCCACACGCACACGCACATCAAACCACTGTGGGTTTATTATTCTAGAGTGTGACCTGAGCCAGCTGCCCCAGCATCTACAGGCCCTACAGTATGCGTGCAAGCAAGATGCTGTGAATCAATTACTTCTCTATGCTACCAAAGAAAAAACACAACTTCACAGTCTGCTTATGTGTTTCATGCTGGTGGACTGTGGAAAAGAAAAAACAAAACTTGCTTCTTTCCCCGTTTGAAGGCCATGGTATTTTGCGCCAGAGCTCCATTGCTTGGCTACATAGATATTTCTGCTACACAGAAACGTGAGACTGATAAGAATCAGTCCACCAAGGTCACACCGCGTACACAGAAACAGAACTTTTTTTTCACCTCAGTTCCAGTACCTCAACTCTGGATATTAACCAATACTTATTAGCAATCCAGTACCACTGTTTTTGGTTTATGCATGCAACTTAGTGGAAGTAAGTATATTTTATAAATTTGTCATGAGTCTGGTCTAAACTACCTTTTTTTCTTGCAGTTTAGACAACTATGATTCTTCAAAATTATTCTCACTTAGGGGAGAGTTGAGGTGTTTTTCATTCCTGGCAGCCTGGTCTGGCTATATCCACAGCAGACAGTGAGATGGATGAATTGACTATTGTTTAGGGAGCATGTGGCATTTATGTCAAGGGACAGAGTAACCAGAGACAGACCCTCTCCACATCCCCACCAGGAAGGCGAGCCAGAGAAACTCTAGTCACGTTCAAATAAATTCTTTCCTGTCCAAATTGACACCCTGCTGTTGCCACGGTGTGGCTCTGGTTTAGTTTACAGTAATTTGGAGTCTGGGTGGCACAGGAATGTGGTGAGGGATGGAGACTTGTGGGGCATTTAAGATTACTAACATGCTTAAATTATGGGCTGGGATTCAAACACTTATCGCGTTACACATACACAAGGAGGAACCTGCTTCTAAGATTAATTCTTTTAAAACTGGTGAAATCATCAGCAAAACATTATCCTTTTTGCATGTGTTTTTTTTGCTCTGACATCTTTTTGGTACTGTTGGAGTAAAGGAGCATAAAATTACTCATTTTAAGGTAGGGTTAAATGAAGGTACAAACCTCATGTGAAACATACTGTGCTGTCCAAAATGCTTCCTTCTGAAGTTCCCTTTAAGCTCAGCCAAACCAAATCTCAGCCAATGCATCTGCTCTTAATAAAAAACAATAATCAACCCCACCAAACCAAAAACATCAAGCAGTGCATGTATAGTTTGCAGCAGGTATAGGCTTGTGTAGACTGGCCCACTGCAGGAGAGACATTTCACATGCTTGTGAGCAGTTATAGCCGTGGACTCTGTTCAGGTCAATTTCAAGCAAAGTTAGGTCTATGTGTGATGTAGTCTTCGTTTTCTACAGGCAAGATCTAATAAAAGTTTCCCATGTACACATGAAGACAGACACATGGTGTTCATAAGGGACATAATGCTCTCCCTGCTAAAATGTAATGAAATCCTCACAGCGGTGAAAAATTAAAAACACACCAAAGGATAGATGCACACATATACACATATAGAGAGCATCTCTCTCACACTCACCGTCTCCGTTTCCTTGTCTGTTCCACTTTTCACCTTTCATCTTGTCCTAATCTAAAATGTCAGCACTCTTTTGGAATTCCATCCATAATCTGAAAACCTGTATTTAAATTAAAGATGATGCAAGTCTGGTATATAGCTTTTACTCAGCACACTGTCCATCTCTTCTTCTGTGGTTAAGACAAAACGAGCAGGGACAATCAGCAACAGGAACCCTACAAATCTTATAAATCACTTATACACCAGTGTGAACCCTTTACATAGTGGGGAAAAAGGGTGAAAGGATGTAGGTCAGAGAATAAGTCTTAAAGCCAAGTTGTATGTAAAAAACAAAACAAAAAAGAAAACCCAAAACAAACAAAAACAAGAAAACACAAACAGTTGTCATTGAACATTAGCTGGAGTTTTGCAGAACTGTGTAGTGTAAACACTGAACACAGTCAGAAACAAACACAAAGACAGTTGTGCAATACAATACAGCCAAGCAGTATAAAGCTAGTATTGAGCTAACAGGCTAACCAAGGTTTATATATAGCAGAAGAACAAACAGAGGGCAGCCAGGCTTCAGGCTGCCACTAAGAACAAACTGTTTCCAATGTCTGAAGCAGACTGTCAATGAAAACGACCCCCCCCCCCCCCAAAAAAAAGTCTATATTTCAAAAACCATCCTCCTTCTCCAACTGTGGGGTGCTGATGATGTCTGCAACATGGGCCACTGGGGTTCCTACTCATTTTAATGGGAGACCATGCCAAATGTCAGTGTTTATAAAGGAGGCCTATTATCATTATTACCATTGCGCACTTCCATATGTAGCTGCCCCGGCCATGACCGCATACAATCTGATTATTACAATAAATCTCTCCAGAAAAAAGGACACAGAGCAGTTCGTTTCTTTATGGCCACAAGTCCTCTTTCCAAGGCTGATCAACACATAGAAACAAAAGATCAAATGTGCAGCAAGCGCAAGGACGGGACAGTTAATCTCTCTATTTGAAAGACAGAAACACATCTCAAGTCCATAAAATAGTAAAGGACTGAAGTTTAGAGTTCACAGACTGCAAGTGGAACAATCTGCACTAACAGTGTGTGACAACAAGGCCAGGTTAGGCCCACAACAGTCATAATGTTGATGCTGGAGCATGAAGTAACCCTGGATGACTCTTAATATATGCATGCAGAAATAAAAATACAGAGTGCTTACTGGCTGCTGGGAGATGAGTGTGGAGTACTGGACTTAAAACACTGTTGTTTTTGTGACGACAGTCTTGAAGAAAAAGAGAGCTAAGATCCAAACACATGTGGAAACTTGCTGTTTTACTTCATTCTTCTGCAGCGTCCTTTTTTACATAAGCGGGCAGCTTAATGCAAGCTGCATACAGTTCCAGGTGGAGACACCCAACACAGAAATTCCAAGATAGCGGCATTAAATCACCTGTCAAGATGTACGTATACACAGGGTATTCAAAGTTCATGTGAAAGAATGCTTCTCTTTTATGATAGACCAGAATTAGAGTTTAAAAAATCCAAATAATAAATCCTTTCCTTACTCGAGCCTTATATTTTTTTATAAACTTCAGTAAGTTTATGAAAATAAACGTTGAATGAAATATAAGCTCTATCCTTCAATTTGTGTCTATTTCTCCTGTTTTAAGTACTGAAAACGACTTTTTTTGGACTTGGGTAGACTAGGAAATGCACCTGCTACCGTATGGGGGGTAGCAAAGGTATTTTAATGGAACACAAAAGAACGCTAGACGCAGCCTTGGAAAAGATTTATGAAGTCTCTGCTCTCCACCACAGAAGTAAAGGACCAACACCAACATGTCACAAGGCCAAGAGTGTGTGCAATCAGTTTTGAACACATTTGCATTTTTGCACACGGTTCGAGTTAATGACAATGTGTGTATTCATTTGTATCTTGAGGCATTGCTCGAGTCTTTTGTGATAGTGGGTGGGAGCCAAGGCCTGGCTCTACTGCTTCATTTTGGATCTGGCTCTGTTTACCTAGTGCTGATGGAGTCCAGATGGGCTCCCTATTACTCGCCGCTCCTTCACAGCCTTGCTCATTCTGGACCAGCAATTCCAGCAGGACAGCTGGACAGCTGGGTCTTAATTGGGAAGCAAGAGATGGCTGATGTATCATCATGGCAAAGCTGGAAATGGATTTAACTGCTATGTCCATCAAGGGATAGAAAGGTGGTGTGAATAGGAAGTGACAGACAGCAACTGACTTCACTCTTAGGGATGAAATTACTTTAGTGGTAATAATACAATGGACTACCTTCTGATACATGGCATTTGTAAAATAATTTTACACCACATCTTGTCATAGATCCTATAGTGCCATTTTCTTTTAAGAGAA
This sequence comes from Oreochromis niloticus, assembly GCF_001858045.2. Lineage (NCBI taxonomy): Eukaryota > Metazoa > Chordata > Actinopteri > Cichliformes > Cichlidae > Oreochromis > Oreochromis niloticus. Next base: position 56,965,191 of record NC_031972.2, on the reverse strand, counting down.
TTTCTTGTGGGCAGGTTTCACACTGATTATGGTAAGCCTCGAAAGGAAACTACGCCTTCCCCTCTGCTACGGAGAAGACAGGGGGCTTCGGGGGAAAATGAGCCCTGGGCGTAATGCGTAGATGGTCTCCATCCCCCCGCTTTTCTCTATGGAAAAGCACTCCTAAGCCCTCAGGGTAATAGCTTCCATGTGCTGAGCCCCTATATTCCAAACAAAACTGTAATAACAACACGGAAAAAGATCTACGTTACTGCACTGCTTGTCATAATCTTCAAAGAATGACACTTCAGCTTGACTGAAAGATGTACCTCTGATGACAGCTGAGGCCCTAATGTAAGGTCTGCTTAGATATGTCACCGAAAGCCCATCATCACTCTCGCGTGCAGACACCTAACTACATACACATAAGCACATATGTCTCACACACTTATGAGTAATACACTCCAAAGAGGATGTATAGTATATTTGAAGCCATGAAAACATTTTACCGGCATGTATGATAAAGTATATCCAGTAAAGACATATACTGCATTTGATCCGGAGGATTAGAGACAGGTTACAGACAACAAGTAGCCGGTATGTAAACAGTTTCAGCGACCATTTCAAACAAAAGGAGGAGACACTTCAAACTTTTCTAAGGGTGTTGTTTATGGCATTAACAGGCTACTGTTCTGTCCAACTATAATGTGTCTTTTTGCAGATTTGCAGAATCAAATGACTTCAGTAAAAATAAAACACTTTGCAAACGTCTCAAGCCATTCATTTCTTTATATTTTTCTTCCAAGGAGCCAGACTTTCTTGTAATTTTATAAACTGCTCTTGTTGACTAGTTCTCCAACTTTTCTAAAGATGTTTCAACTTTTTTCTTTGGACATATTTTTCCACTCGTTTCTGATCCAGTTCTTGTATCTGACCATTTTCAGGAGAATGTTTTTTTTCCACTTGCTTTTAACAAACAGAATCAATTATAAATTGTATGTTTATGTCTGCCATATAGACACAAAATTTGATCCTGGTTATTGAGATCAATACACTAAAAGCCAAAGAGACATTGCTTTACTTGCATAAAAAGGTATTTCTGAATCAACAAGATGATTCCCAGAGTTACTAGCTGGAAACATATCTTAGCATGATGTGCAGTGGACAAAAGAAGTGTCAGGCCTAAGAACTCTTTACAGCAGATACACAGTATGGGAAAGTCGTGTCCTTAAGAAATAGGGGGGAAAAAGTCTAGCAAAGACCTGACACAGGACCTGAGAGACGCATTTGGCCCTTGATCCTTTAAATTCAGTTGAAGCCTCAGCAGAAATGGTCTCAGTGGAAGGACGGCTGTCAAGGAGCCACTTTTAAGACAAAGGGAAATGGTGAGAAAAGGCTGATATACACCAGATTACTCAAGAACTGGACATATGTCTTATGGAGTGAAATGATTTTCAGTTCAAGTTGTCATTAATATGTTAGGAGATCAGAGGAGCAGCACTACAGTGAGAGTCTACAGCCATCTGTAAAACATGGCAGAGGCTCTGTCATGGTTTGGGGCACATTTCAGCCAATGGTGTTAGGGGAGGGGGTCTTATCAAAATGGATGATTTATGAACACAGAAAAAGATATCGATACACTATCAGGAAAGCATCTGACTGACAACGGCTTCATTTTTGGTGTAACAATGATCCCCAAGCACACAACCAATGCCGTTTAAGCCTGCCTGGAAAGAAAAACACACAAGTGGAGCACTATCAGTCATGGATTGGCCTCCCCAAAGCTCAGACCTCAGCATTATGAAGACTACTTAAAGGAATTAAAAGAAAACTGCCCAAGAGAGTTCAGGCTGTGTTGAAGAATAAAAGTGGTCATACTTAATGTGGAATATCAAGCGTGTTAGAACTGTTTGAGCTCTGGGGTTTTTGGGGAGTTTTGTTTTGCCTTATATACTGTATTTCCATTGCACATGTTTCAATAAATCACTACACCTATTCCCTATTTACCTAGCAAAATATAAAGAAATTAGGTCAATTCAAGATTTTGCACAGTTCTGCAAAATAATTAATTAATTAATCCCTTTTTTCCATTGTATCCAATTTTTTATAGTTGAATTTTACTTGCCTCTTACCACATTACTAATATCATCCCTATTTGCATTTTGGATTTATTTTCTTCCCCCTGTGTCAAAACACTACTTCTTAATAAAAGCTGGAATGGATGCAGCAGCTCTGTAACAGATACGTGTTTAATTAGTGACAGATGGAATTGAAAAACATTCAAAATAAATGAAAACACACCCTTACTTTGATACTACAAGCCCTTATTTTCCACTCAACCACAGGCTGCTAGTGTAGTAGATGTCAGCTTAACCAACTATGGATGCCAGAGATAAAACAGACTTTCATGAATATATGGATACAGTAATTGTATCCATGGGGTAGCAGCTGTGCAAATATAGAGAGAAAAAGATTCACCAATGAGAAATTAGATGAAATTGAACTAGCTCGGCCTTGCGACTTTGGATCACTGGTCACAATCACTTCAAAAGGGCAAGAAAACAACCATAAATATGTACTTGTATGTGTGGTTTAACAAAAATCACTGCTTTCTCAGTGAATGGGCCCTAAGAACACCTCTCTGTTCAGTGTGATTTATTCACACTTGAAATAGCCAAGAAGCCTGAATTTCACCAGACCACAATGACAAAGCCTATGCTGACAGTAATCCAGATCACATTGGCTCAGACACATATATACCAAGGTTTCTCAGTGGAGTTCTTGAGTTGTGTTCACCACTTCCCCTTACAGGTGGACATTACATATTACCCCACTAATGTACACATAAGTTAAACCTCCTCAACCATGTAAAAAAAAAATGGGGGGGGGGGGAATAATGACATTATTGACACAACTCTGTGATCAATAGAGAGTAAGTCAAAATTATTGATGGTCTGTGGATCTGATTCAAATCTAATAAAAAGACATTCTGTGGTTGTTGTCATTTATTTTCCTGAACAGATGATGTCAGAGTGTAAGACTAGATTTCACTGTCCAGCCAAACCCACATCTGTGACAGAATAAGGGACCCACTTCCAGTTTAGACGTTTCCCTCATCACTCCCCTCCTCTGTTTTCCCCCAAACACACTTTCCTTACCAACCCTGTCGCTCTGCAGTCAAACTGATAGTCAGTCTGAGCACAAGTCGTGCCCCAGACTAAAGGGAAGGACAAAACGTATAAATCAAAATGAAATGGCATTTCAGTTTAATTGCATACACGGACATTTATATGCATCAGCATTTATGCCAGCTGGAGAAGCGAGGCAAGCGATGCTGAATTAAATGACATTTTCCATTCCTTCATTACTTAACACCCATGCGCGGAGATATTTACCCCAAACTCACTCGACGGGACTGCAGCAGAGACAGGAGAGGCTGCCCAAGTCTTTAAATTCCACTCCTTTAAACTCCACTCCTAATTCTAAATGGTTACACACGAAAACACGTGGATTCTCCTCCAGCTGTTTTGGTCCCTCCCCACTCCCCCCAGTCCCCTTCTTTCCATTCTCCTAACTCTGCTCAATGTAAAAAGGCCCTTTTGGCATGAAAGCGCTCCACATATTTGCTCCAGTGAAGTCGATTATTATTCCAAATCCTGACAGATGACAAACATACTGCACTCACTCACCCAACCAGCCTCAGCATTATGGCATGAATATTTTCACACTGGTAGATATTGATCCCTTGTGGCTAACTGTACCTCTTACGTAACTCACTGTCATATTGGTCCAGGAATATTTGAAAAAGGCAGCCGGCCACTCGACTACTGCAGCTAAGGACTCACTCACTTTTGTCCAGGTGCACTCAGTCCCCCTTGTGTCTTCAAGGACAACTAAATCCCCAACCTTCTTCTAGATAACAATGGAATGACTGGATCTTCCTGAGCCACCAGCCTGACTCCAAATTCCATCTGTAGGAGAATAGAGAAGTGATTGTTCCTTTAACACTCCAAAACAAACACAGTAGGTAACTTGCATTCTCTGCAAGATTTTGTCTGCAGATGGTCAGTGATCACCAATGGTCATTCTCTTTAATTATTCTCAACAAAGCCAGCAGGTTTACTTTTTCCCTACTCTTATTTTTTCTTTCGTCGGCCCTGTCAGTCTCTTTCAGTCTTCTTTTAAACTCCATTCCCTCATATCTCTGCTTGCCTTTGGCTTTCAAATAACATCAGAGTGGTTTAACACACCTGGTCAAGGTCAACCAACACCCACCATTCACTGGTAACCTTCGCAGCTGTTGCAAATGTGCTGACTGTTTAACCTCAGCTGTCGCTGAAAAATGAATACATATACACATTGCTTATATATACGCTTATGGATCAAAATCGACATGTCAAATAATTTGTGTTTATCTGGGACAGACAGAGAAACAAAAGATAGTGATGGACAAATGAGTGCGTCATGGCTTCAATCTCTAAAAATATACATGCCACGACTCCTGGTTTTTAACAGGTCATTGGAGGTCCAAGAAAGAACACGAAAAATGATTGTTTTTTTTACCTAACTGAGATCTCGTTATAAAAGCAGCTTATAATGGGGACCATGAATGGAAAACCTGACTGAATTAGAAATGGCACACGTCCAGGGCTTCTGACGTGTGAATCAGTGGAGCTTGAATCTGAAAATGGAGTTCAGCAAGTTCAAACACAGATGAAGATGGATTGGGCCTATTACAAACATACCAGCATGTCTTTTCTGTGATAATGCAAACTCAGACAAGTATGATGCACTGGTATGTATCTTTCAACAGCTACAATGTTTTCCCTGAGAATATGAAATCACCAAATCTAGTGGTCTGGTACCAAAAAGTCCACAGTCTGTATTTAAAAGTGAGCACCTGATTCATATGAAACCTAATACCATGATGTCATGAGGAACAGGTCAAAGACGATCACCTCTTTTTTGAGTGACACTGGTTGGCAGGAAAGAAATTAATAGGATATATGAATGTTTGATTGCACTGATCAGAGCTGGACCTGAATATTCAATTATTTTGATATTGTTCTTTTCAAATGCTTAAATCTCAACTCAGACTCTCAACATCTTTCCTGCTCACAGTAGTAATCTGATTCTCATGTCCAATCTCCCATACCTATGTGTGTATTTCTTTGGTGTCCACAGCAATTTTCTCTATTCATCATCCAGAAAAATTAATGTTCTGAAAAAAAAAGGAAAGGTGCAGTGTGGGAAAGGATGAAAAATTTAAATGCCCTTTGCTAAATGCTGTGAAAAACCCAAGAGACACAAGTAAGGTTTCAGGATCTGGATAACTTTCCTTCCAGATGAACGCAGGGGCCAAATTTATAACTTGTCTGCCACATACTAACAAATAGGGTTACAAAATTGGCAGTCTGGTGGTTTACGTGAATAGCGTGGCCTGAGATGGAGTCAAAATCCCAGCCTTAAGTATTTTTATAGGCCATTCCTCTTTCACTTCACCTCATTGTTATTAACTTAGCAACACTGTTACTAAATTTAGCAACAGCTGACACCACGGCATTCCAGGGGAAAAAAGGGCTCCTGACTACAAATATGGTGACTTTTCAGTATATTTGGTCACCAATCAGAACTACCAAATACCTTTAATTAAATGGTGTTTGACACAATGCTGCCTTGAACAATAGCAGATGATATGTGACATTAAATATAACATGTGAAGGTGTGTGAACCACAGTTTGTTTTGCTAATTTCTTGGAAAATGCACCATCATGCTAATGTGAAAACAGCGAGTCAGACAAGATAATCCAAGGGTTTTTAGCATCTGTTCTCAGCTTTTGCAACAGTTTATAAATGGGGCCCATTAAATCTTTTCTGATTTTGTGTGCATGCATCTGTGTGCACATGTTTCCATTAAGTGGGATATTAAACACAAACTGATTAGAAAACGCATCCTGGCAGTATACAAGCATAAATCTTATTGCAAAATTACATAAATATCCCCCGCTATTAAAGCTCATTCATCAGCTTAGGATGTTTACTTCACATTATTTATCAGTATCACCAAATCACTCCACAGTTTGTGCTCATATAATGCGGTAACCAGCCGAAGCAGAACACAATTTATGGGTTTAAACGAACAAAAAAGATGTTAAAGTTCTTGATGATGGCCATGATGGCTGATGAAAACACTGTGCATGCACAGACAAAAGTAATTAGATCAAGAAAAAAAAGTCACAACTCTTGATGTATGACAATGTGAAATTCCAGCATAATCCTAACTGCACTTTCTTCTGTTGATTGTGGCGCTGCAAGCTTGACCTTTTTTCACTGGAATTTAATTTTCCAATGTTATTCTGGCACATTTGTCACTCTCTTTTCTTTTTCCAAATATATGAATCACAGCCTGTCTGTCCATAACATAACAGCTTAGAAGTGAAGCTACTGAGGAAACAACAAACAACAACTTGGCGGTGATGAGGTAATAACAAGGTCCTTACAGTTAACTGCTGGATCCTCATGAGTTTTAACACTTTTCTTTCACACTGTGTTAAGATGAAGTGCAGTTTGGAATGAAAATGGGTACATTTTGTGAATCTTGCTTTTCTGTCAGAGCTGAGGCGGGAATGAAAGCAGAACACAACAAGAGCCAGCTAAAATACCGTCAGATAAGATTTTGTGTGTCCCCGGTCACTTGGTTAAAATTAATCCAAGCAAGTCTATGGCACGGAAGAAAACACCATGTGTGCCGAATGTCTACCCCCTTGTGGATGCAAGACATATTACTCAGTCATTTTTTTCCTCGAGTTTCATGCAGGACAATCTAACATAAGAAAAAATATATTAAAACCCCACACAAATAAAAAACTGGCAGACTGGGTGCAGTTGGATTAGCACAGCTGTTATTGTGGAGGTATGTGAATCCTCAAGTGCTCACTGTCCTTGTGAATACAACTGTCAGGTTAATCTCCATTAACTGGAGACAAACATGTGGTTTTACTATTTATGCCAAGCAACGTCGAAAACCTGTAGAGGCTGCCAACTCTGAGCCCTACAGGCTTTTAATGAAAGCAAAGCAGTGTGCAATTAACCTGCAAGCTGATGAAAAAAATCACACTATTGTCTCATCTGTTCCAGCTTTACACTAATAAACCAAAATATAGCAGTGGCCCGCATCCTCTTTACACACGCTGCTTTGCTCATTCAGCTCTCACTTCCTCTTCCCATCTGTCTAACGGAGAGTGAGGTTGGCACTCAAAGCACCCGGGAAAAGGATACAGGAAAGGAGATTTTTCTGAAACTGATCCTGAACTCTGATAGGTCTTTCCGCACAGACGGTGAATGACTCGGTTTCTTGGAGGCATGACTGCAGAGAGACATAGGCAGTTTACATCCTAGTAGTTGCAGAACTGTTTTGGTTGCCTTCTGGAAACGTGGCTAATCTCTGGCACTGATCTCAGAACTATTGCTCAGACAGTCATTCAATATGGCACAGTCTTGGCTTTGTGCTGTCGATTAATCAAAGAATTCCCTTGGCATATAAGCCCTCTAGCCATGATTTGTTTAATTTGCTTACTAATACTTTAAAACTGATTGATCTTTTTTCCCCCTATCTAAACACTGAAATGCATTATTGCACGTTTTTCAAACAGCACGCGAACACATCCGGTGGAGTCGATAAAAGTTGCTGTATTTTAAAGCTGTATCATTTTATGCCAACAGCTGGGACAAAGAGCAGTTTGAGTATTCAACAGAAGTAGCTGTGCATAAAGATAATGCAAAATAGACACCACATTGCAAACAGCCATCTTGTGTTTCAGCATCTTGCTTTAATCAGACGCAGACAGATTCCATTCACTGGCAATTAAAACCCTCTCTCAAGACGGATACAAATAGTGCCATTCATCAGAAAACTGGGCAAACTCTATTGTATTTCACGTCCTAAGTCTGTCTAAAGCAATTTTTTGTCAATCGTTATCTTCCCTGTATGCAACAAGCCAATGCACAACAGTCAAAAAATGCACAAGCACACAGAAAATATGATCTTGCGTGGATTAAGAGACCATTTTAACAATAATTAGTATCAACTTGAGCCACATAAAAACGAGATTCCAAGTTCAGAACAACTAAGGTTTGTTCAGAACCTTTGAGGGAAATTAACACTGATAGTGAAATCAGCATTTGTGTGAGTAATTCAGACTGTGTAATAATCACAACATGGATACATGTTATCCAGCTATCCAGCGTCAGTGCTGTGAAGGGGTTTTAATACACTCTAGGGAAACTGGCCCCAATCAAAGGTTACAGCGACTCCAAAAGCATTGATAACAACAAGAATAATTACCATCACCATCCACAGTTTACAGCACAGAGAGACAGGCAGGGCCTTTGCCATCTGCCTTGAAACCAACGTGATTCCCCAGCTGTATTATGGATATTATTGTTGGCTGTGGGAAAGGTACTTCTTCTCAGCAGGGATAAATGCCATCCACATGACATTTATGAGGAGTATTTGTGTTGATCATTTCATAACAGCTCGTGCAGGTGGAGCCCTCCTATTCTCCTCAAAGGCTTTATGTCACCCACCAAATGATGAAGCCACTGCTTCAGATCATGCACAGCATTCTCCCATCAAATACACACAAAGAAAGCCACTAGCTGTCAATCATTTTAACTGACCCAATCTCTCATATCCCACAAAAAGAATCATCAGTGATTGCCAGGCAGCAGGTCTATAAAGCCTAGTGTTTAAACCGTCTAGACAGACTGGGGCACTGGCAACCCTGGGCATCTGAGCAGTACGCTGCACCCTTGTTTAACCACAACGATCGCTCCACTGTCATATAACACCATAAATCAACTCTTTGCATATAAACAGCCTATAAGTGTTTTATACTTTTAAAAGCTCAGTGAAGGAATTTCCTTTTGATTAAACACATTAGCAGACTTGATTATGAAGCTAAACATGGCGGTATAATAAATCACAGTAAAGCTACCATATAGATTCTTAGGTTCCAAAACAATGTGTGCCGCACGTGTCTGGGTTGATTTTGCAGCTCGGTGGGGAAAAGTGAGACAAAGCACAATTGTCTTTGAGACTGAACTGAAACACTGTTTAAAATGCGTGCCGCTCCACAGTAAGCAACAGCGCACTGAGGTGTGCAAGTCTACAATTTCACACAGTTATCTGGGCAAATAAGAATAGCTGGGACTCTGAGCAAAGTTTTCTTCTTGCCAAAAAACAAATATTATTTCCCCTCTTTAACTGGCCAAAGACTGACAGAGACATACTGTACTAGGCCTCTCCTCAGTGTTTCCAGCTGAAACCTCACATAGCCCTCAATTTAACATGGCTTGCAGTGATGGCTGGAAAAAATTAAACCACTGCTCATATTATCATATTAATTACCACAGTGTATTTTCGCTCACCGGGAGGAGAAAGAATGACAGAATGAAGAATCGCAAAAATGAAAATGCTGTCTAACCAGAGGAATTTGTTTACACGGAAGTCAAGGGGCAAAAAAGAAAAGTAGAGAAACATTCGTAAACACTAAGAGAAGACTTGCAAAAGAGGCTTTAAAAAAAAAAGAAGAAGCTAATTGCAACATCAGGCTACACATCTCACGCTGAGGCAATTAACACACTGAGCTATGTTGGTGCTTTTCAAGATCCCCAGACTTCCTCGAACTAAGTACAAGTCTGTGACTGTATATTTAGGAATCTGCAAATGTAGATAAAAAAAACAAAACAAAAAAAAACACAGAGTGGGAATAACTTCTAGACAGCTTTGACAAGACCACCAAACAGTCAGGCTGCTGGTGCTGCGATGTGAACTGATAGTGTCTAGCCCTTGTACAAGTCCTGCAATATCATTGGAAGGAAGTGGACCTGTTATTGTTATGACCTCAAAGGCTTTGGGTGGTCCACACACGCACAAAGAGACAACCAGAGAAAGACAACAGACAGCAGGCACACGCAAACACAGCTATGGGGAAATATTTTGATACAAGCTCTCCAAACACCTGCCATTTCCGTGCACCGTTCCACTGACCTACAAGGTAACTAATGCAAACTGTTTACAATAACACATCTGCACACACAAGCTCATCCAGTGATGAATCATAATATTCCAAACAGTATTTGAACTTAACAATATATCTATAAACAAATGCACACACGCGCACATGGAAAGAGATATGCATCAGTCACAGCGTAATATAGTTTCCACAGTCTGTCAGTGAATGAGAGCTGATACTGGCAGAGGTTCATCGTGGCTAAAGTACAACACAGACCTGTCCAAACAACATGTTCAGCCTCACCCAAAATAAGCAGGACAGAGCTAATCTCCACACAAAAGACACGATGCTGAACGCATTAGCACGACAAATCCGAGAAAATACCAAGGTGTTATGCCAAGCAGGGCTTTACTCATCCATTGGTTAGTTATTTTCTTTTCGCACATTGGATCTAAAATTAGGTCAGCTAACAGCCTAACGTAAGGTAACGTGTGCGCAGTGTGCTTTTCTTCTGATGAACATTTGAACCTGTTTGGATTTAGAGGTCACATCAATCTGTTTAAAATACATTTCATCAGCACCCAGCAGAGTGAAACATTACTGTATCCTCTTACCAGGAAAGAAGTCTGAGACCTGGCAGGGCGCAGGTCTCACACATCCAGACAGGAAAAAAATAAGAAAGAAAACAGCCACCTTCAGACAGACTCAAAAAGATATGCTCATGCCGGCTTTAACAAACCTTTGCAACAGCTCTGTCATGCTCATCTAACACGCAAAAATTACATGTGCACTCAGACAAATAGAGACAATCAGTCAGTGGATGTCAAGTCCGAGAAAGGAACAGTTCCAGCATTTGTAATATGGTGCTCAAATCATGATTTTGATCCACTGAAAAAGAGGTGAAACTCAGCTCCAAAGTCCCTTCAGATGCCACCCTGCACCCTTTAAAAGGTCCATCTCCTGGCTGATAATGCTGTCACTAACATGCTTAGCAATGTGCACAGCTTTAACCAAACCTCAGGAGACGGAACCAAAGTAAAAATTTACTGGACAAAAGTTGTAACATCAGAGGCTTTGTGAGCGGTTGTGATCAGGTGAGGTAGTTTAAGTGAAAAGAGTCAGGGTGCGCATTAGCAAAAAGCAAAGACACAAGTCAAAAAAGTAAAACGTTACTTTCTTATTGTTTCACATGAGTAGTGTTTTAGTGCTATATTGTGGGATTTTCTGAATGCAGCTGAACTACATCCTGCAACTAACCTGCAGCTTTTTATGATTCACTATGTTTTATAGAGTAATCCCCTAAATTAGATGCAATTCTGTTGGCTCGAGGCTACAAGGGTACTGCAGAAAGCTTGGAGCACAGACACGTGATGAACACAGCAAAAGTAATTAAATTTTAAAAAATTGTGTATTTATTAAAACACCTTCAGACTGCTCCTATTTATCACCCTTCCCTTTAATTTTTAAGAGAGGAATAAAGTCTCTTTTTTTTTAATCGAAGGTATGGTTGAGTTATTCAAATAAGCATCTGTGGGGTTTTTCTTGTCTTAAAAAGTTGCCCTGTTGACTGGGGGGGAAAGTACAATACATAATGGAAGGTATTTTCTGTGTTTTTGCACCACTGTTAAAAAGATTTCTGCACTGAATTACAGACATTAAGCAATTCCTTAATTCGCTTCAGGGAAGAACAGTTCATGCTTTTGCACACACATCTTTTTTTCTAAATCTTGATAACTTGTGAGGAAAATATTTTCTCAAGATGCTTTATACTGAGCTGGAGGCTGTTGTTAATAATGTGTTCTATAAACTGTGTTGAGGCCCAGAGGTGGTTAATGACAAAGCACATCTCACACCAAGTGTTCCTCTTTGTTGGATTTCTTCCATTTTAATTAGATCTGTTATATATTCAGTGGTACATCCTCTGGATTACCCAACTGCTCCTTGCTAGAAATTTACAGTATAGAATCGGATTGCTTGGGGTGATTAGACTGATTGGGGTAATCATATTCAAAGGTAAGTTCAACAAAAGATCAGTCACCCATGCCCACATTTCAGATAAGCAATATACCATCAGTAGTCAGATCAGTCATGATGTTTGAGAGCTAAGAACCTAGAAATTTACTAAGACAACATATATATATAAACAACTTCAGCAATCATCACTATTATATCACTGCCTCCTAGTGGCTGGAGCTGGCTTCACAGGCCATTGCATGACCAGGAATGCTCTGCTCCAGTGGTTCCAAATTTTACCACTCTCTGCTCCACAGAGTTCTCAGGAGAGCTGGAGAACATGTGCGCCGACACTGTGTGAAGCTTCCTGCTGATAAAACCAAATAATTTTCCGGTGACACTGGAAAAGTAGACTTACATTCACGAACCGCATTCAAGACAAGAGCGCAACCAAAAAATGCAGAACACAGTATTTTTGAGCATGTACTAACTCTTCTAATACCCCTCAACTCAAAGAACTTATATATAGCACAACCGTAGCTTAAATGTAGACTTTTAACTACTGAACCATAAGATATACAATGTTTGACACTTCAGGGAAAGTGCTGATAATAGTCTTAACACCTTCCCATTCTAGATGTAAGTTGCATTTTGAAGCAGCTGGAAAGTTTTGCATCATGTTATGCAAAACTAAGCTTTAAAAATAAGCCTGTTTCATGCAGTTGTCAACACTGTGTGTTGTTAGCACTGACAGTTCTTACAATACATCCAGCAGTTTTGATCAGCATTTTTAGCCTGACACTGAAGGAATACAGTGGAGTTACTTTTAATACAAGTCAAAGACAGCCACAATCTTCCACAAAGTAGAACAAATATTTGCAAAATTTGTCACCCTTCAATATTAGGTTATGTGAAGGCTTTTTTTCCGCACTTATAAAATAAATCTACTGCACTGAAAATTGTGACCTTGAATTTCTGGTAAAAGGCCCAAAACTTTTTGCCATTAAATGTTTACCCTTACATAAGGATGTTAATGTGTTTTTTGTTTGTTTGTTTGTTTTTTACCAAAGATGATCATGAAAGACAGACAAACTGAATACATTATACAATACTGTGTGCAACATTAGTAGGTTACATACATGGAATTTGGCACTAAAGATACATACAATCACATACAGTTGGTATACATGCATTACAAAACAATAATTGGCTATTAATTCACCCATCCATTCACTTCCGCTTATCCTTTTCAGGGTCGCTGGAGCCTATCCCAGCTGCGATAGGGCGAGAGGCGGGGTACACCCTGGACAGGTCGCCAGTCTGTCGCAGGGCTAACACAGAGACAGACAACCATTCGCGCTCACATTCACACCTATAGGCAATTTAGACTGATCAATTAACCTATCCTCCGTTGGACTGTGGGAGGAAGCCGGACTACCCGGGGAGAACCGATGCAAACAAGGGGAGAACATGCAAACTCCACACAGAAAGGCCCCGGTCTAATGGGGAATTGAACTCAGGACCTTTTTGCTGACCACTGTGCCACCATGCAGCCAAAAAAGTAATTTCTCACTTAACTGTTTGAGTTCTTGTTGCAGATGTACCTCTTTGAGCTCTCGGTTTCTTGGTCACACCCTCCTGTGAGAGACCAGGGGAACAGAGTGTTACATACGCAGCATTATGTAAAATAAGATTCACATCAGAACCAAAAAAGTCTGATATATCACCAAGAACATGCAGAAGAGCAAAGGCACACATCCATCTTGAAGAAAAACAAATACGCACAACAGGATGTTGCCAACAAAAGCAAGAAAAATAAATGCTTAGCGCACAGAAGTCAGACTTCTTTTAGTACATGTAAAGCCATAAGTAAAGCCATTTTTAAAAAAAAAGCAATTAAGAAACAAACAAACAAGCAAACAAATAAAAAACACTTGCACATTTCCCACTCTGTCTTTCAGCATACAGAAGTAAAAGTAAATGTTTAAGACATTTACTTTTGATGAGCCAAACATTTACAGAACATATGTTGAAGAGGAATTAGTGCGTTTTCAACAATGTGTCTCACTTTTTCCACATTCAATCAGTCGACTGTCATTACAAAGAAATACAACAGTCGTAAATCAAAGAAATGTGTTGGCATAGCCTGTTGGCATAACCACCTTCCTTGAGTTTGCTAAGACAGGCCATGGCTAATGTCTTAGTCAGTAACACTGCTATAAAACCAACAATGATTCAAACCTCTGGCAAAGTTGAAATTATCAATCTGAACAACCATTCGCATGTTGTGATCCATTCTTAATTTGCAACACAATGCTTTTCAAATCAAAATACAAGAAAAGATTTCAAAGCTATCCAGCAGCCCTAATTGGATACTTGGCAGGCCAGATTTTGTCCACGGGCCATATGTTTGACCCGCCGGCCTCATGCTTAATGGAGCCAAATAAAAGTGACTCTTCAGAGTCACAACATTGTTTTCCAACTCTCTCAGAAAGCCAACAATGAAACAGTAGGATTGCTTCAGCTGTTGAAAAGGAAAAAAAAACAGCCCTGGCAAACTAAACAGTGCAAACAATACTAATCAATCAGAAGAATGACAACAGAGCGGCCCAGCCCAAACACTGCAGCAGTAAAAACGGAATGTCAAACACTGGGATCACACACAAAAGAGGTTCATGTGTGCTGTATGCACAGCAACAGCTAATGGAATAAATATGATTTCTCTAGGTTCAACAGCAACATAAAAGCAAAAGATAGGAATTATTTTTGGAATGGTGCAAAAAGCAATGGTAACAATGGTACTCTGTCAATCAAGCACAAGAGCTCCACAAAATGTTCAAGGAGTCAGTGAAAACACAGTGGCTTTACTGTTTATCCTGAGTCTGTGCCCACAGGAACATGTGTTTTTATAAACGTCTCCAATTACTGTTTTCATTTATTCACAAATTTACTTCAGGACAATAACATACCCAGCAGAGCAATAAAAACATGTACGACAATGGATGCCAGCATTTTACAGCTTGCTTTAAATAAATAAATAAATAAATATTCTGCAAAACTTAACTAAATAAAACACGATTCAGAGATATAGAGGCTTGCCAGAACAGCACAGACACAGTTGCTTGTGAGAACATGATAGGTCCTTTAAAATCAGCTTAGGGTTGAGGAACATTGAAAGTATGTTTTCCTGGTAGCCTCCAGCACAAAGTGGAAATGCTGACAATGAGTCATTTTAGAGAACAGCTTGGCACGCGGTCCTATTTCCAGCTGAACTCAGCCCAGCTGGATAGTGACAATCTGTAATTTATATCTGGTGGTGTTTGAAAGAAGATGCAAAACAAGAACGAGAAAAAAAAAACACCCCAAAAACTTTTACTTTCAGAACTTGACTTTCAAAGCTAGTTGCCAGACTGCAACTATAATTACTGTACCCCACTTTCGAGAGGGACTTAAACTATATTAAGCACTGTTTTGTTAAAGTGCAACATGAGCATGACCTGCACTTTTTTTTTCAGAAATACTTACAACAAATTTTATGGTTGAAAAGTCAAGCATAAAGCTAGAAGTCTATATGGCACAGACCATACCACTACAGAGTACTGTAAACACATAATTTCCTCCTAAGCAATATCACGTGCTAGTTATGGAGATGGATCCTCTCTGTGGACTAGCCACTTAGTAACAACAACACTACCCAGTCGTGATTCTCTTTTTCATGACAGAAGTCATGGGTATATCCGTTTCTCGACCCTGTGGCGAAAGTTAGACTTGTAGAGCACAGCCGCATGTGGAAGTCATTGAGAGCAATTAGAGTACAGTAGTTGAGACACTTATACAATGTATGAAATATGTACACAGAAAAAGCCACAGCGTGCATCTAGGTCTAATGTACAAGGGGTTTGTATGCAGGATAGCAAACACGGGTTAGAGCACCATATGGTACTCTGGGCTAATAGCCAGGGCTGATTAGCCTGAGAGACACGTGAGATACATAAAGCAGATCACTAACAGGTGACGAAGAGGAAACAACACAGGCATGCTAAACGGAGTGTTTGTTGCGGGGTTTCAGCAGTTTACTTACCTTACAATCAACACCAAAGAACAATAGCTGCTAATAAAATTTACTGGGAACAGTGTGTAACAGACAGAAAGCATCGACAGTGTTTTGTACGTTCAGAGTCATGTATGATCATTAGCTTGACAACATGTTTGTGCACAGAAACAATCAGTGTCTGTTTGTTTCCATGCATAAACATGTTTCTGTGGTCTTTCTGTGTTTTTTCCATCTAAATAATCGCTGAAGTAAATGGGTTCTTCTCCGCAAATATGAGTTTCCCAGACAGGCCCTCGAGTCACACTTACTGTCATTATGACAAAATTCATAATGACAAGACAACTGTACTGCCACAGTATAGTTTTGATATTATCCTGGGGAAAAAAAAGGATTATCCTGTTTTATGCACAAGAATTGAATCAAGGTGGACTGACTGTGCTTAGTGTGTAATATTGGAAAGCTGTTAACTATAAGCCCACGTGTTTTTCAAGGACCATGAAGTACACAGTGTAACTTTTCTAGGCCAAACACTGAGATGTATCAGTAACAGTCAGAAATGACTGGCACAAACACTGGCTGCACATGAGGATGTAATCTGTTCTTATCGAATCATTGCAAACATGTCTCTCAGGTTACAATGAATCGTAGAGGCAGAAACACAGCGCTCTAGTGTGTTTGTTTCACACCCTAGAAATCAGATATTGGCTTCATACTTTGGTGATAGTGTTCACATGCTCATCTTAGCTGGCTAGATGGTTGCTAAGCATTGTTATCTGGGAATGGAGTCATTCTCTCAGCAGCTCCTTCAAGATCCCAGTCAAAAACGTAGAATTTTCCCAGGATTAACTGTGTAACCTGCCAAAATACTAACTTTTTGGGGGTTTTTACTATCACTTAAAGTAGAAATAACTATGAAAAAATCAAATGTCCAGTTGGCTTAGGCAGGCCGAGGTCTCATCTTCGTTTTTTCTCTCTAAAGTTACGGGTTTCCTTCAACGCTGACGCCTCTGGCTTCCCACCATCATCACGAGAGCTAGCCAGAAGGATGAGCTAAATAAACTGTTTGTCTGTCATTTGATCACACTGCAACCCCTTTTTCAGTGGAAAATTGTGGTTTTCGTGTGTTCAAGAACACCCACAGCTGTTTTTGCCATTTCTTCTGTGCTTTTCCTGACGCAGATCATTTAGGCAGATGTACACTCCACCTGGGGTACTAACAGCCAAACCTCCCCTGTGTTTATTATGGATATGAAGCATATCTTGTCTTAAAGAATTATCATTGAATCGCTTTTCTGAATTGACCCTGAGCTTCGTGCCATTAAATAGATCCTAATCACTGAATAATCCATTCTTCCCAGAAGCTACAAACAAATGCAGAAGAAAGTACACACCTGCAATGCCTTCAGAGAACATAGAAAATGCGTGCATAGAGATGTATGTACTTTGGCTGGAAGCGCCATAGAGAGCCTAACATCAAACATGTCATTCTAACAGTCGCTTTACATTTGAAATATTTCAGAACAGCATTTATGAAAATGTAATGCAATCAACCAAAAATCTTATGTTGAAAACACTTCGGATAACCGTTTGTAAATTATCCAAGGTAACTAAGGCCACTGTGTATGCGTAGGTGTTAGTTCTCAAGGATTGGAAGTACTCATTCCAACTCTGCTAAGAACTGCCAAGTGCACCAGTCTTGCCAAGATGTTGATGAAATGATCCAAGAAATTAAAGAAACAATTCAGTGTAAAGAATGTAAGCTGACATGGCCCTCCACCATGGTGCTTGGAGTAATTAGGAACAAATCACATTTTAGTGAGGGAACTAAATGTATTTGCTCATTTATACACAGGGCAAGAGTGAAAATCACCTATTTTATGTCAGAAGTGATGGTCAGCCATTGCACTGCACTAATTTTATACAGTTATATTTTGCATTTGTGTGTTAAAATATGGATCCACTGTTCTTACATGTGGTAATGATGGTCAGTCATGCAACCTGGGATCACCAGATCCAAACTTGAATTTCTGTCCCAGCACACTCACTCATATGAGAACACGAGCAGATCTGAGTACCAAATTGGACAAACTTAATGTTGCTAACCTAAGTTGACACAAAACATGCCTTAGTTTAAAAAATCCTTTGCAGCTGGTTGGCTTTTCATGTATGTTTATTTTTTTCTTTGTTTAGTTTCAGTTTTTACAGTGGATCTATACATAGATGGTCCAAATTTCTGTCAACAGTACTGAACAAGCCCATGGATGTGTCTTCGAAAATCTCCTAAATCTGCCCAGCATGTTCCTCTATTCCCCTTTCACAGTCCCAACCCCCTCATCATCTTCCTCATCATCTTCATCTGATTCCAGGGAACTCTAAGACCATTTAAGCTCCTCAGGGCATCCGAGCCCCTAACACAACAGCAGATGCTATAGCCCTGTGTGGGCCTAAAATGTGAGAGCATGCATAGCAGAGAGAGCAGAATTGATATATTGAACTAATACACACACATACGCAGCTGAAACAGTAATGACCAAGATCTGATGTCTAATCAAAATGCAATCACTCAGCACGAGCAGTGACTTCTGGTTTTAAGCCTCAGAGTGGAGGTCCTAGTCAATAATGACCTAGATCAGATGTCTTATCATAACATATAAATGTGAATACCTCTGTTATACGGTAATATTAAATATAATCCAGAACTACTGTTTACACAGTAATTCAGTTCTACAATGATGTAATGTGGCTTAATTTATAACCAAAATATAGATTAATGAATAAGACGAACAAATATAAAATGTTGCTTTTTAGAATCTAATGAACCGTTAGAGCAGGGGTCCCCAATCCCAGTCCACAAGGGCCGGTGTCCCTGCAGGTTTTAGATATCACCCTGGGTCGACACACCTGAATCATATGATTAGTTCATTACCAGGCCTCTGGAGAACTTCAAGACATGTTGAGAAGGTAATTTATCCATTTAAATCAGCTGTGATGGATCAAGGACACATCTAAAACCTGCAGGGACACCGGCCCTTGTGGACTGGGATTGGAGACCCCTGCATTAGAGTCTATGTGAAGAATCCAGCAGACCCATTTTTTGATTTCGTTTTAGAATGACACCATTGTTTGCACTATAATCTGTCTGATATTGCTGTCGGTTGCTGCATTTTCCGCAAAACTGCAAAATGTCTAACAAAATACATAATGCATGTGCTTCCAAACCAACCAAACCAAACCTGCCAACTTCAGATAATAAACAATAAAATAGAAACAATCATCAGAAATCCTTAAGCCCACAGTTTTAGAAGCAAGTATGCAAAACAGCGTATTAAATTTGGGTGTAGGACACAGTGAAAGAGTTTACAAAAACAGTCACTGAGTCTCAGTTCAATTTACTTCATTTATATTACATAATTACAGTTAGGCCCATAATGTTGTTGTTGGGTAATGACACAAAGCTTTCAAATTTTCCTCTGTAGAAAAAAAACAGATGTGTTTTGGGTGTTTCAATAATCAAGAAGCTGTGGAAGTGCAGATTTTCACCTTTGATTCAAGGGGTATAGCAATCGTTTTATAGGAACACTTTTCATTACAGAAATGATTTTACATAGTATCAAATTTTCAAGAGGCTCAAAATTAACTGGACAATGAACTGTCAGTTTCAAGGCATTTCAGGAGAAATTCACCAGGGAAAAGATTTGGATTTGATTCAGGCACTTAACTTGCACCCAGTAGCTGTTCCCTGGAAATCTCAATATGTGGTCCATAGAGATATTGAAAATGAAGGACTGCACTGGCCAGCTCAGGAACACCAAAATGCCTGGGACTCCACAGAAGCCACAGAATTCTTTCCTTGGTTAAGAAAATTAACATCACAATCTAACTAAGCCAAGAAGACATTTAAGGAGGTAGGCATATCACTGTCAAATTCTACAACTTAGAGAAGCCTTCATGAATAGAAACACAGAGGATTTACAAAAATGTGCAAACCAAACCAAATGTATTTGGACTGAAAATTAACTTGTATGTAGAATGTACGGAGTAGGAAAGAAAGAGCTCATGATCCAACACATATCACATTCTCTGTCAAACATGGCGGGCGAAGTGTTAGGGATACCAGTGGGGATTGGGCAGTAATTTCCTTTAATGATGTGACTGCTAACAGAAGCATCAAGATCAGGCTATACTCTTTAGTCAGATTTAAACAAATGCTGTTAAAAGAATGAAAATGAATAATGACCTAAAGCATACTAGTTTCTCAAGCCAAAGAAACTAGATCTTCTTCAATGGCCAAGTCAGTCACCTCATCTCAGAAGAAAAGAGCAGCTTTTCAGGTATTGAAGACAGAACTGAAGACAAAGAGACCCACAAATGAGCAGCAACTGAAGTTGAATGCAGTAAAGCGCTAGAAAAGCATGATCCTCAAATGCTGGTGTTTTTTTAGGCTTCAGGTTTTTATATTATTATATTATTACTTTTGAGCCTCTAACATCGGGAGATTGTGCAGAAAAATGACTGTAATTCCAAAATATTTATTGCAACAGTTTCGTTAAAGCTGAAAGGCTGCACTGACAATTGTCTCATTGTTGTCCCTGAAGTGTACCTGTTCCTAATTTCAATAACACCAAAGCAGCTGACACTGATTAACAACTCCCTGTGCTATTTAACCGCCCAGATCAATATCCCACACTTGACTAACAGAAAGCCAAAAGATATAACTCACAAATAATGCAATTATTTTATATTAAAATAAAACATGATGTAAAAAGAGACAGGAGAGTAATATAAACTGGCACCCCTGTCAGGCACGCAGACAGTACAGCGAGCACACATTCTCAGGAATCCACTGTCATGTTTCTGTCAATATTTCTTCAGGTAGCACTCGCTGCATTGTTGCTAGGAATGTTTCAAAGACAAAGAGAGAGCCAGTTCACTAATGCTCACTTCTCATTCATTCTCTAATTCACATCTGCTATCTCTTTGACAGTAAATTGATCTCAACACAACATCAATAACTGCTTTGTGACCTAATTGTAATGAACGAGTTCAGCAATTACATCCTGAAAGTGTAATTTATCCCCTCCTGATTTCACCGCAGGGTGAATCTATCATAACTTTAACAGCAAGCTGTTAATCACTGAGGTTTTTGTGCATGTGTGCAAAGCATTGTTGGGAAGTAGAGATGAAGAAGACAGGATAAGGATCTACCAGTAGACTAGGCTCTATGTGTTGCATTAAATTTGGCTAATTTAATACTGGTTTAGCATATGAAGATTAGCTTAGATGACCTACATATTGATGACTGATTATCTTTGATGAACCTTTACTGGAAGTTAGAAAGGTCACGGAAAAAAAACACATAACCTGTGAGAATGTGCAACTGTGTATTTCTCATATGAGTCTAGCTAGTCCCAATAATCGTTAAATTGTGGTAGACAAACTTGGGGTAAAGTTAGGTTTAGTCAGGCAACTAGTCATTTGGGCTGTGGATAGGGGAAGACGCCAGGAAATGAATATAAGTCAATGTAATGTCCCGCAACATGAATAAAACAGATGTGTCGGTGCGTGTGCTTCAACCAAACTATTTTACCCACAGATCACGTGATCATGAAGAGCTGAACCAGATGCTGGGGAATCACTTTCATAACAAATGACCATCCAACACACAAACCAACAACTTCAGTGCTAATTTTATCATACACTGCAAAATGTTATTGTCACTACATTAATCTTTGATAATCATAACATTATCAGTGAACATCAAATATTTTTATGCATGTCATTGTGAAATGACCTCATGCCACCTTTTGTCCTTATAAGAAATGACTGATGTCATGTGACGTGTCCTTTAAAGCAAGATTAGACGTTTTTGGTTTTCATTTTTTTTTATCCTTCATGTTAACATTTGATTCATCCCTCGGTCTTCTGGGGTCTACTACCATCCACACTCACTTCATCACGTTGCTCAGCAGTGACAGCACAGCCTTTGGGTGTTTCCTGATCTTGTCTCTTACTCTCTAATTGCACTAAACTATTGCTGATCCAAGGCACAGCTGGGTGCAACAGCATTCACCTAATTGTCTTCGGCTGTGCTGAGCTATTCAGGCAGGGCGCATCCCTAAAATGAAAAGGTTCTTGTTCGGCACTGATTGCATACATAACTGTCAGAGTTGGAAAGCTACGCCCCCCCGCCCTGCCCCTCCACTTCCATCATAATCATCAAGAATGCACAAAACCCCCGATTGGACCTGAACACCAACACTTTAGCCAACAAACAGTCTGAGCAAAGTAGTTCACATCACATCCGCTTTCCTCTGTTCCTCAGATAAAACAGAGCATGTGATATACTTGACTGTGAGTGATTTAATGAGGATCTGTTTCTAGTTTTCTTTTTTCTTTTCAATTTTGCCACACACCTTCTGGAGGTTGTTAGGGAAAACTAATAGAGCAACGTGATGTGACAGGAAGCAGAGTAGAGGTTGATTAGAGATGAACAGTGTGTGCTAAGTGAAGAAAACCAGATTTTGGGAATGACTTAGAGTTAAAAATTTTCCCAATAAACAATGTTATATGAATAAACCTTGAAAAAAATTAAATAAAAGCTGAAAAAACATCAAATTTAGTAGGTCTTTCTGAGGAACAGTCACTTGGTGTGAAAAGGTTCCCAACTGTAGACCAACCAAAGCCATGAACACTGAGGGTGTTTTCACACCTGAGTTGTTTAGTATATTTAAATCAAACTCTGCTTCAATTTCCCACTTGATGCAGTTCATTTATGCAGATGTGAAACACTTTAAACACACCCTTTGGGACCCTTTGGAGAAGGCAGTCTCAATTCAGTTCCAGTCGAACTCAAAAGAGGTTTGCAAGTTTGCAAGCCAGGTATGTTTTGGCATGCAGGAGAGTAAGACAGACACGCAGAGTACACAAACTGTAGCAATTAGACATAAAAAGAACAAAATTGCCCAGATAAATACGAATATTGGAAGTAAATTCTGCAGTGTTATCCACTAATACAGAACACAAAACCTTGCTCTCACCCCAGACAACTTTGGCCAATAGGCAAACTGAGCATTCTTACATAATTTGTAGTGATGCGTTTTAGATCTTTGGTGGTAAACAAATCAAACTTTGTGAAAAGCTACAAGTTTACAAACTTATTAAGGGATATGGACCAAAGTAATGTGTGAAAACATTCTGAGATGCATGACTATGCATGTGTTACGACTGATGTTGTAGGGTTATTGTTCACTATGCAAACCTCAGTGTGCAGGTGCCTCTCTGTAAGAAACTTTTAGCGCCTCTTTAAACTGGAAGTTGATGCCAGTTCGTTCAGTGCAGGAGCTGTTCTCTTACAAGAAAATAAACAAGGTATAGATCACAAGGTTCTAGCCTTGTTACTTGCTTTACAGAACTTTGAAGTTTATGTTGGATTGAGTGTGCTGCCTGTACAAGTGTTTATCGATCACAATCCATTAGTGTTTCTTTCCCAAATGCGGAACTATAACCAAAGACTTATGTGCTGGTCTTTACTGCTGCATGATTTTAACTTGCAGGTCAACTACAAAAATAGTAAGGATAATGTGTTGGCACATAGAGTACAGAAACATCCTTGCCATGAATGGATAAGGATCTTCAAAGTCCCACTGGGAAACAAACCCAAGCAGAAGTGACCAAGAGCAGCAGAGCTAAGAGCCTGTGGGACAAACAGCTGTTGGCTAGCCATATAAATATAGTGGTGGTTGACAAGAAGCAGAATATGTGACAATCCTACCTGATAGTACCATCAAAAAGAAGCAGCAGAAGACGACTGACAAGTACAACAGGATGAAAGAACAACTGGAACAGATGTGAAAGGTGAAGTGTTTCCAGTGATAAGGGGAGTTGAGAGAATGGCTCCAGCAGATTCCGGTAATAACATCTGAGGTCTATGTCGCAAAGAGTGCAGTCCTAGGAATAGTTAAGATACCGCAGAACTCACAAGTCTCTGTTAGTGAAAACACAATATTTGGCTACTTCATAATAGTAGGATAGCTAATATAATTCTCATGGAAATTAACCAAACTTCAAAGCCTTTGTTGCCAAGACAGAATATTTTGAATAATATTGTCCAGAGCTGTAATGGTGCATTATCAAGATATTGTCAAAA
Organism: Oreochromis niloticus; assembly: GCF_001858045.2. Taxonomy (NCBI): domain Eukaryota; kingdom Metazoa; phylum Chordata; class Actinopteri; order Cichliformes; family Cichlidae; genus Oreochromis; species Oreochromis niloticus. The sequence continues at coordinate 56,941,043 of NC_031972.2, read as the reverse complement.
TATATTTATTTTTCATTAAACTTAGTGTCTTGTTCATAATAACATGCATTCCACCTAAGTGAAGTAATTCAAGGGCCCTGGTATTGTGCCTGTGGGCCACTTACATCATGGACACATGATGCAGTAACAGCCCATGATGCAACAGCCTTTTAAAGAAACACGATCACTTGTAAAATGAGGGCCAGGCCTCTCTCCGTTAATAAATATCTCACGCCTTAGAACACTCTCGAATAATCTCCTAAATAAGTCCAGTTGTCCTCTCTTCGAGCTCTAGACTAACGTGACCTGGATGGTCTCGAGAACCCACACAGACACTCCATTTCCACCTAAAACACAGACACATTTTTACGATGAGCCCAATCTGAAAAATATAATTATTTCTAAGTTAAAGCTCTTACTCCCCCTTCCTCCCCCTATTAAGTAGCTGACCATAGCTTCTTGTAAGAACTTCATAAATTGTAATGCTCATTAGTTATTGCAAGATGATGTCTATACTAAACATCTGCCAGCTGTTTTGAAAACATCTGCCATTACTTGTAAACATGTAGGCTTTGTTATGGTAAGATGCCTTATAGTACTATTCTGCCTACTTAGAAAACATGTGCTAGTGTAGCTGTTCTCTTCCTTTTCCCTGTCTGCTTGTGTAACTCTTTCCCAAAACTCATATCTGTCTTAATCTTTTATCCCAAGATCCTCTCGGTCTCGTCTCCCCCTCACACTTAAGTAACACAAGCTGAATTGCACATGCAGATTCTGTTGAATGCTCCAATTCTGCATTATCTTTGAATGTGAAGTCTCTATGCTCAGTCTAGCCTGGAATATGTTCAAATACTGAACAAGGCTTTCCTTTATCTTGACTTCTAGTGACTTTGGTGACAAGCTGTTTTGTGCAAACTGGGATTAAATAAGCTAACAAATGACTTGGCCTTGGACTCAAAGCTTGTAGCACAGGGCACATCCCCAGAATAACAAAAGGAACGTTTCTGGTCGACGTTAATGCTCGAATAGGAGGCAAGTAGCTCAATTTATTAAGCCTCATAAGCACTCTCGCCCCTGGATACACACTAACACACTGTAAATTCATGCGAGCCAGCCACATACGCTCACACATACAGAGTGACATTATGGGATTCGTGGTGGGTTGATGGGTGATTATAACCAGAGACGGTGGGATGAAGCATCAGAGATGGGTGTTCAACTGCTCCAGAAACCTCTGAGTCCCTGTTTTCCTGGCCTGACCTTTTGAATCAGTCGAACCTGAGAAAATCATGCTCTGAGACATCAGCCAATTATGGCTCCAGACAAATCCATGTACTGCATGCCATCTCTGGCATAATCATATTTATAACCATAACAAAGATAAGAGGAGGGAAATCAAACGGGTCATCTCAGAGTACTTACATTTGTGTTCAATGAAAAGCGTACTTTTAGTTTTCCCTTTCATCACATGAGAGGGCTTTCTGGTGTTAACAAACAAGCAGTCGTTCTCCCATGGAATCAGAGTTGGGCTTTTGCCAAACTAGACAACCTCTCTCAGTCCCTAATGTCTCTGGAAACAGATGATTATTCTGGCATGTTAAAACTCACAAAGTGTAAATTTTCTTATCCTGATGCATATTTACACAATCTGCCGGAGTCACAGCAATAGATTCAGCGTTCCAGATTTTTCACTGTACTGGCTGCAAATATAATAAAACAGCCGAGGCTATTCACATTAATCCATAAAAATATTGTACTGAATGAAAGTCTTTCCATAAATCTTGTTACGTGGAGTGAGGCAATGTTGATCTTAAGTTCCCCGCAGCTTAAGGTAAACAGTAGGCCCTTCATAACTAACATAATGAAATTTTACTGTAATGGCATTCATTGCTAATAAAAATGTTAAAGTAACTTACTCAAACGAACCACAGACCTTACTGAATAAATTAATCCGGCTGAGACGTTTAATATATGCAAGAAAGGTTTGATGGTTATGGCACTGTAGCTCATAAAACAGGCAAAGCTTCTGAGTCAACTCTGATGATTTCTAGCAACCAGCTTACCCATACTAACAGCACAAAAACACACGTAAAACAAAGCTAATGTCACTTTAAATATGATCTCTAATATGCGAGTATTTGTATTTTTTTTTTTTAACTTATCAGTTGTGTAGATGTAGTTGATTACAGACAGTACAACGAAACTGCCTCCACTTTAACGCTTTTAAATCACTGCTCTTAAAGCTCATTACAGCTTTGTTTGTCTATTTTTAGGTGACATGGCGCACCTGCTGCGCACTCCTAGACTTTAATAGTCTGTATCTGATGACTGCACACTGTGCCAAAGTACTATGACGCGCCACAACATTTGCGCTCGTTTTTGGAATGACTGCTTTTGAGTGAATGTAGGCGGTCAAGTAGAAGCAATTACCATAAAGAGAACAGCAGAAAAGCAGCTCAGACATCATACACCCTGGGTCTGTCAAAAGTAGTTACCCCCTCACGTCATCACGTCCTCGGTTCACCTTCAGGGCAACGACGTAATGCGCATTTCAGTAATCAATACAAACGGCCGAGTAATTATCTAACTTACCTCTGAAGCTGATATCAGATGCGTGCATTCAGTCGAAGGTCTGAGCTGCCAACTTATGCAGTTTGTTTAGAGAAACTAGGAAGCATTTTGTAGCTGTTGTCTGGTTGCCTCTGTACCCCTCCTCTCTCACACATCTGGTCCCCAAACTAAAGGAGGACCTCCCATTCAGGCAGTTTCGGCTGGACTCTGCGGCACCCACTTCTCCTCAAAGGTTTGAGTATTTTTCACGATTCAGGGAGTTCCCTCTGCTGTCTCAATAAAATACCATACCCTCTTTGAAACTGAACAATCTATACATAGTTCTTAATCCTTGCGGGCTTTTTTCTTTTCTTTTCTCTCTCGCTCTGTGATTTACCAAAGGCACGTGAACTTCTCGTGGCCATTTTAACCCTTACAAACTGTTCTGGTCAGATTTGACAACATCAAAAATGTCATGGTTTTTCCTGAAATTTGATTGATTGTTCTTGAGTGACCCAAAAATACTAATTTTAGACGCACGTGGGTTGCATCAAGGAAAATTGTGGTTTTGTGCAATCTTGAAAGTGTGAAACTGTAGGTGCTATCTGTGTGTATTGTCCTTAGTGAGACAGTGGTGACAGAAGTCAGACTTTTGGAAGTTCTGGTGTCTCAAACTCTACATGTTGGTCTTTGAATGATCATAGGGGATCGAGAGAGAGTGAAATAGTAAAATAACATATAGGACTGATCATATATGATACACATGAGGAACAGACACCACATAGAGGTCAGAGGGTGTCTTGAAGAGATATAGGGTGACTATATAGGTGGTTAGCATTGCTGTCACTTAACAAGGTTTATTTAGTTGTTATTCTGTGTTTACTCAGATTTTGCAATCAGCATTCCAAAATTGGACGTATTTGTCTTTGATGTATGGATGTAAAATTATGGAATTGTAAAAACTATATAAAATTGTATTTTGTATTTCACATGGTGTCTAAATTGTGTGCACTAATAAATATGTATGTTGGTGTTATTGAGATTGATATCAATAAGAAAGCTGGATAAATAATAACTGATGTGTTTGCACTTCTTCCCACTCTGTATATGTAAACTAAATCAGCAAATGTGAAGCTATACTGTTGTGTATTTTGCTATTATTTTTGTATATTTCTTTCTAAATTACTTTCTGTATATTGTTTACATATTCTAAACGAATTAAACAAAACAATGCATTTATGCTTGTAGGCATGATTGAGATGATTTCCTGAAGTTCAAGCTAAGCAACAGAGTGGAGATTAAAAAAATGAAAAAAGTGATGTTGACCATTCATGGTTTTTGGTGTCAGATGGTCAGATCGGAGCATTTCAGAAATTGCTGACTACTGAAATTTTCCCACACAAACATATCTAGGATTTACAGAGGATGTTCCAAAAACATTGCTGTCAGAGGAGAATGGTCACAACATGCACAACTGCACAACATGTCAAACCTTGAAGCAGATGGGCTCCAGCAGAAGATCATCCTGGATGGCACACCTGTCAGCTAAGAACAGGAACCTGATGCTCCAATTTGGATTGCCCCATCAAAATTAAACAACAGAAGATTACAAAAATATAGCCTATTTGATGAGTCTTAATTTCTGCTGTAACATTTAGATGTGGTGGTCAGAAGTTGGTGTAAAAACATGAAAGCATGGATCTATCCTCCTTTGTATCAATGGCTCAGGCTGCTGGTGGTGGTGGTGTAATAGTGTGGTGGCTGTTTTCTTAGCAGGCTTTGGATGTTTTAGTACCATCTGAGCACTGTTTAAGCACCACAGCGCACCTTAGTATTATTGCTGACCATGTTCATCCATTTATGACCATTTATTCACCACCACCTTAAATATGCGCTACAAAGAATTAAGACTGTCCTGAAGGTAAAAGGGGAATCCAACCCAGCACTAGAAAGCTGTACCTAATGAAATGGCAGTGAGTGTATGTGGATCTCTTTTATATTACGATATATTGCTGATAATACCTACTGCAAGTATGCCAAACAGCTCTTATTAGCAACTTCTCTTTCTTATATAGTCTGTTTAAATAATGAGTAAAGCTTCAATTTTTAGACCTTCAACCAATAAAAACTGACATTTAGCAGCCCGTGCTGTTTTATGATGCATATAACAGCAGCCATGCTCCTGCCTCTTGTCCAACACAGTGATACATACACCCAGAATTTCATCTATAAAAATATTTTTTTCTCTGTTCATGTGTAACAGAAACCAATTCAAAGGACTGAGATGTTTCTAAAAGCCTTACCTGTGACCTTTTGGAGTAGAGTGAATGTGAGACAGATTTACGTCTGCATTTGTCATTAACACACAGGGTTTAGAAATTTTTGATCCAAAAATGATCTTCACTCATCAATGAACATCCTAAGGGATGCCTGTCTGTGGATGACGTAGACAAAGAGCAGAAGCTGGTACTTGCAGATGCCAGCAGACCCACTGTCTCTGCAGGAGAACACAGAGCTGCTGAGAAAGAAGGGAAAGATCCACGCCTGCTCTCTGCCTATCACTCCTCTCCTCCTCTCTAAACACACATTCCCTTTCCAGACAATCTCATCTCTCCATCTATCATTTGCTTCACTTGTCAGCAGGTTATCTTAGAGGCAGCCCATGAGAGAGCCCATAGTTATGGTAACCATTTCAGCTCCTGAATAGAGTCCATAGTTGTAAACATGAAGAGCAAGGTCTATCCCATTCCAAGTCCAAGATTTAATGGAGGGCTCACTGTGAGCAGGGGGTTGTGCCAGCATTTCAACTCAGCTATGGCAAGGGATGCACCCACCTGACTATCCCATGAAATTTTAGCCCAGCTTAGTGCATAACTTTAATGAAACTTCCAAAAGGAAAAGAAAACACAAGTTGAGTGGGAGAAGAGCAAGAGAGCAGTGAGGGGAATGTACAAGATGAAGAGGCTGTGTGAAAGGACTCAAACACAGCAACAACAGACTGAAAGGAAACAAAAGGAAGCAGCCAAGACTATGAATGTTGTTTTATCAAGTTCATTTTGTCGCCTAACTCTTTTCCCCACTCCAAAATACACTATTACATCATACTGAGCATGGGAAACATATCCCAACACAGTTGAGTGTCTTGCTCATCTTTTTTTTTCCAGATGCAAATATATTAGTCATTTCTTGAGGATCATTCTAAGTAATAAGAGTCCTTTGTCTTTACTTAAAGAAAGGCATAGACACGCAGTGGGCACAAAAAATGCAGTCACAGTTTAAAAATTATAATGAGGACTAAACATAAATTTATAGTCTCCTGACACAAACCCTGTAGAGACTAAGGAAAAGCTTATATTTGCTCTGTATTTTGTTAGGATTCCTGACAGTACAGTAGCCTAATCCTACACTTATTGATGTTGACATGATACAGATTTACTTCAAAAATAGCTAATAAATTAGCTCAACATGAAACAAGACCTCAAACCCCAACTATCCTTTCAGACTCATTTCAATTGTCTATTTGTAGTAGATCAAAGCTAAGTCATGTCTTGGAGCTATTTTGATGACCATGTCTGATGAAAAAAAAAAAAAAAAAAAAAAACAGAGAGAGAAACTAGAGGGGGAAAAGCTAAACAAAAGCACACTTTAATGGCAACCACAAACATGTTTTATTCACATGAATGGATGTCACAGAGATGAAACTGGGGGATATAAACAACTTCAGGGTTTCCCTGGCTGTCTATAAGCAACTTGTACCGTCTACCATTGACCCAGTCTCTCCCATTTCATGGCCTTCTACCTCTGGAATTAAATCTCCGCCAATATTTCAACATGTTACAATTAGATAAACCAAAAACAAACAAAGCTTTGTGGCTGAAGCAACATTAAAACAAGTTGAACAAAATAAAGTGTCTCACAGCCAGGAGAGATAATATGGACCGGATCCAGGTGAGTGTTGGGAAATCAAATCAATTAGGACAAAGAGCAGCTGTCCACAGCAAATTCTACTTTCTCCTTCAGATCATTGTGACAAGAAGGGACAAAAAAAGGAGCACAGTGCTGGTTGTTTGAGGGACTTTCAGGGATTTTTGCAAACCCTCTGCGGCATATCAGGGTTAGCCAAACAGCTGAAGTCCAAATAATCCACTATTTTCCAAAGCTGATGTAAACAAGTACTGGTGCTGATGAAGTGGCAGGGTGATGGTGTCCAGGAGCAGCACCCTCCTTGAAGAGACAATAATCCCGCTGTGTATTCTTCGGCCTGTCAGGTCATTATAGTGATGAAACCACCAGAAGGGGCCACAGTTGATTTTGAAGCATCTTGGTCTTTTCACAATCTCTGTGAGCATTTCCACATTGCGACATCTGGCTGACAATGAATTAAGCAGTTTGCAAGGGGAAAACAGAAAAAAAGGCTCCTCTTTGTTTTATCCATGACCTTCAATATTTGTTAAAAGACTATCTAACTTGAGCGCTTGTCAGACTGTATGCATTTGTTGACCCCTGATGTTCCATAGACTCGTCAGGTCATGCTGTAGGGAAAGATTCTAATCTGTGCCAAACCAGATGGACTCTCAGGTGGCCACAGATGTCACAATCTGGACGATCTCGCCATTGTCTCCATGGATAGCACCCTGGATGGCCTCTTTGACTTCCATGTCTGCCTGCAGGGCTGGTGCCAGCTCAGCAGCCTGAGATAAAGAAAAGAGAGGAGATGAAATAGGTGACAAGAAAGATGAAAAGACACTAAAAGATCAGTACTTTTACTGAATATTCACTATGTATTTATAGTTCATCAGGTAAGGGGGACTGAGGACCAGTCTTAAACCAATCTTAAGTTCTCTGAAGAGCGGAGTATATCAAAGGGTTATTTCATATGACTTGGGAGGCTACAGACTATTTTTACTGTTTATTTTTTTCCTGTCAGACAGTCTTTTCTCTTGTGTAACTGTAGCTGTTGTGTTGCTCTCACAAAAACCACCAAAATCCGTTGACAAAAACAATTTTACGTGACAGAACGTTGCAGCTGATCATCAGCTGCTGTGACTTTAGTGTTTAAACACAAATGTTTGGATCATAACTAACATGTTAAAAGATCAAAGACATGCAATAACACAAACTAACCAACTGAAACATAGTTGACTAAAAAGTACCCTGTTCTCAAAGGAATATGTTTCCCCTCAGTTGAGGCTGGGACTTTCTTTGTCAAAAGTTTACGCCTTACTGTGGGAGTGGATCAAGTCTCCACTCATTGCTGCATCACATCCACCCTCTGTCTCACCACTTCCCTGCCTTTCTTAAACTATTCCTACCAAATGAAGGTACAAGAAGCCAAAAGTTAAATCTTTTTTGGCTTCTTATATAATGAATCTCGCCCTCAATTTAGCTTCTTTGTTAGAACTAGCCCCTGAAATCGGATCACTTTGCCAGCAGGGGTACAAGCAGTTAGAAGCTGGGATTATAGGCACTTTTAGGTTAACACAAAGTAGTTATCCATTTTTGACATGGCAAGTGGAAAAAGTGCCTGCTGGCTTGTAAAGCTGGCAGGTGGTCCAGTTGTAGGGAAGCTAGACAGAATGATGTTGGTAAGCAGCTATACGTTTAAACCTCATATAGAAACATCCCGAAATGCAATGAACATTCATTTTCCCGATATGGGAGCATTTTCTCTGCGTACTAGTCAAATATAGTCACACAATATCATTGCCTCACTACGAAAGTCAAGTAAGTTTGACACAAAAAGCTGTCTGCATTGCATAAAGCCCATGCCAAAATCACAAATGTGTAAATGGAAGTGGTCAGAACCCAACTTCCAGGGAGTGATCTTAAATTAGCAGGACCACAAAGGCACACAAGGAGACAACTCTGAAAAAAAATTAGGGTGAATTTACATTTGTTTTAATGGCTGGAGTTCCAAAACTTTGCGGTCACACCTTGTAAAAGCCTAATGACACCTATCACAAATGATGAAGACTTTCCTGTGGACTAACCAATGTGACTAAGCTATATTCTGATTCCATTTTATTGTGCAAGACAACCACAGTGAATAACTACACACAGAAGGAGCAGAGGAACGACAAGACAGATTACAGAAGAAATATCTCAGAGAAGAAGGGAGAGGTTATGAGGAGATTGACAAGTGGAGAAAAACAAGAGGTTAGCTATTTGGATTTAAATGCTTCCCTGACTGTCTCTATAGTCGATGTCAGATGTATCGAGTTATTGTGTGTCTAAAAGCCCTGTAAAAGATGAGGTTCATGACTCAGTCCTGGACGATGACCATGTTGAGTGACTCATTTGTTCCTCAAACACACATCCAAGGTTTCCTCAAACACACCTGCAGCGTTTAATTCTCTTTCCAGTCCAACGTGCTGTCACAAGACAACAGCTTTGACTGTAGCACAGCTGTACCATAGCAGCACACACAACACAAACATGAGACACAGCGGCAGTGAAAATGGCAAGTTCAACACATTTGATTCCAAGTTTGTTTGTTTTGTTTTTTAAATGAGAATTGAAAGACTCTTAAACTATCATAGCACAGACCTAGCTCTACCCTTGCAAATAACAAATGGAAGAACGAAAATATGTAACACGTGTACTAAAACCAGGCTGCCGGTGCTTTGCAGTCTCAGCTTTAAACTGTGTCACAGTTTAGCCAGACGTTAGAACTGCTATGCATTCTTTACATAAAAAATATAACGCCTTGCATTGTGCACCACTTCATATCTCTAATGGAAACTATTAAATAAGAAAAAGAAGAAGATGCAGAGGTAACTAAATGCAAAATCTGGAGTAATTTTCCAGCATGTTGCATGAATGCTTCCACATGTGTGTAAACAGATGAGAGCCAGTGTCTTGACTTAGCAGACTGCAGAAAAGCAGGAAAAGAAATAACCTTTCTATGAACTCTGAAGAGAAAGTTAACAACGTTTCAACTAGGACATCAAAACAATACAGCCTACATGCCCTTTGTTTTATTAGGTCCTTCCGGGTAAAGTTTTTCATTTAAACCTGGAAAAATATCAATGTTAACATACAGATGTGTTTTAAAACATCTTAGAATATTTGGGGATATTTCATCCAAGCTTAAAGTCTACTCGGGTAATAAACACACCGCTGTTTATGAGCAGTTTCAGTCTGTTGTTGAGCATGTCCACATGGTCTTGGTGAATCCCAGCTCTACTCAACATCATCATCACACTTGTGACTGATCAGACTTCTGTCAACTTTGTTGATATCTGTCAAGATCTGTGTACAATCCAACATTAGGAAAAAAATTAGCTCATTTTAGATGTAAAAGTTCATTCAAACAAATCACTTGTGTAAACAAACAGCTTGAACTCTCACTGCGCACAGAAATATAAAGTACAGATTCTGAAATACAGTACACTGAGTGGCAAAAACTTTGTGGGCTCAGTACAAATAAATAAATTGTATAACAAGGCCATCAATATGTGTATAATCCACACCCAAAAAATGTAATCAGTATAAAATGCTCTAACTACTTTCATGTTCACATGGGCAAGGAACAGATTACTGAGAAAACTATGGACAGCAATTCCTTACTCAAAAGGCAAAATCTTTTCTTTCTTTTTTTTCCCCTTTCAAATCCGCTGCTGTATGGCTGGTCAGCACATTTGCTCTGCTTGTCTTACTGGGAGATGAATAAACCTGTCCTGATTCATGTGGCTACAATGTAGCTTGCCACACCAGTGTGTGAATGTGTCTGTGAATGGGTGGATGACTGAATGTAGTGTAAAGCGCTTTGGGGTCCTTAGGAACTAAGTAAAGCGCTATTCAAATACAGACCATTTACCATTTACCATCAGGAGAGGACTGGAACCAGAAGTAGGCTGAATATTCCGCCTATTTACATTATCACAACACAAAAACTTAAATCGTAGCACACGCGTCAAGGAAAAAAGTAAGAAAAAAGGACTAAATATTCAACATATCTGGGGAAAAGAAAAGATGACAGAACAAAGGAGAAGTGCATTTTTTGAAGGGTAAAGTGACCACTTCAAAGACTACAAAGGCAAGTGTCTGCACACCATCCTGATTCCACATGTGGCTGCTGCTGCTCAACAAGCTCACTCATTGAAGGATTTTAGAAATATCTACTAATTACTACTTTTTTCCCCTCTTGTAACATTCCACTTCAACTTGATTATGTTTAATTACTGTTTGTCGAAACACCTGTCATAATGACAGAAAGCAGAATGTATGCCATTTAAGTGATAGTATAAGAAAAGGAGAAAAGCAGATTTGGTGTACCTACAAGTACTTTAGCTAAATTTCTGAAGCAATATTTGAACAGCACAATGAAAATATACAGTACATTTACTGCCTCTTCATGAATGGTAAAGAAGTTCAATAAATGCATTTAAAGGTAGAAGACTGTACATTTCCTTTTCGAGCAATAACTGCAAACTCCAAGGTGCATCCTAGCTCAAGAAAATGGAACCAGCCCCATTTGGATTTATATACATTCTTGATTCTTGAGGTGATTTGGCATCTTAATGTTTGTTTGGAGTAACAAAGTGCTGCAAATCTAATTTACTGAGTCTGATTGGCACCTTTTTACCAGAAAACAGAATATATTTACAGTTTATTTACAAACTACACAAAAGTGATCAACATCAAAACAAACATAGCATGTTTTCTTACAGTATTCTGAAATGCAATATTTATTGTGGAATGACTAAAAGCAAGCAATAAAATTGCAAGATTACTACTGGGGGATCTGTTCCATGAGGTTACTCAGTTACACTCAATGTGCTCTTTGCAGAGTTTTGCTTTTTTTGGAGGGTGTGTGTGTTTGTGTTTTACCTGTACAGCAGCCGTGTGATCTGCAACAGGAGCTAGTTGGACATACTGGACTTGGATGTCAGGGGGGAGAGGGGAGCCCTCCACTGCTGTGGCTCCTCCATCAGCTGAAGCGACAGCTATCAACTGAGCTCCACGAAGCACCTAGGGCAGAAAAAGAGTGGCGAGGAAAGAGGAAAGGTCAAACACAACTGGGATTTTTAGTCCTTTCTCTGATTTTTCATGAATCAGTTAGAAAAACTGATCTGAATAAAACATATGCAATAAGTCTCCCCACTGCCAAGTGTAAAAATCCACCATAAGAAAACTCATTATTTTACAGCAAACGCAATAAGAAACAACCACAGGAATATTTATTGATGTCCTACCTGATGTGTTTATGTCTTTAATGATTACAGTCATCACTGAGTACAAGCATGATGACACACAAATGCAGCAAGAAACTTGGCAGCTAGGAAAGAGTCATGCGGTGGCATAAATAAACATTTCATCCCCACTGTTCTCACTTCTCCGCATCCCACTCTTGGATTATACATCACATCTAAGAGAAACTTTATGATCCAGTCACTTCAATTAAGTTCTGTTTTCCTGGGTTCTATAATGTGTTATGCTCACCAGCAATGGTTTTTTATTTGTGTTCATATTTAGAAAAAGAAAGGAAACTGTTGGAGAATGGTTAGTGAGACATCGCAAGGGGATCCTAATCTCCCACGGCGCTGAAAGTCAGCCAGACAACATTAGAGATCTGCGGTTTTGATGCTCTAATTACAGAGCAGTGCAGTGCAGCTGGAGTGTTGTTGAGTAGAGCTTTAGTTCGTTGAGGCGGTTCCTATAGATAGACTGCAACCACCAACAGAGAGGATTGCATTGCATGTATACACTTGCAGAGCACTGCTGTTAATTTGGACAGCATAACTTTCATGTGACAACAGACATGCAAATTAACATACAATCATCCTGTCAACACAAGCATACAAAAAGACAGATGGAGGGAAATATTCACTCAGCTTTGTGCTTGTGCATGTTCTTTTAAATCAAACAGAGGTCAGAGACCAGTGTGGCCCAGAGCCTTCCAGCAGTACTTTCTCTGAGGAGGGATTACTGGTTTGAAGAAATGCATTTCAACATGACCTGACAGCAGGATCTTATTGATTTTTTTTTTTCCTTATTTCAGTGATGCCTGGAAAGCTTTTAGTTATAAGAGCTCTGTACCTCGGTCCTATTCAAGATGTCCTTAGTGCTGAGATAATCTTGCATATACTTTACAGACAGACAGACAGACACACACACACAGAAAATAGGGCTGAAAATGCAAGCTGGCAAAAAAAAAAGAAAAGAAAAAAAAGGAAGAAAAAAAAACTGATTACAGATGATGTTTAGCTGCCCTGTAACATCCCACGCTGCTTCCCACTCCCCAGCCCAGCCATTACTTTAAAGTTCTGAGCTCGTGATGTGCCCCAAAGGTTCAGTTAACCACTCCAGTACCCTCCGGCAAGGAGTTCTGCCAATCTGACCACAAAATGTGCTGCTTCATCACCACAATATGTTAGGCCAAGCCAGCCCGATGGAAGCTATTAGTGTAAGAAATCAGTCTGACTCACTCAATCAGATAATTAGGACGCTTCAAGGACAGGAGTGGATTGAGGCTAAGTGGGCTGACCTAGTATAACCTAGTCATCTGTGAGATCTGGGTCAAAGGAATCACACTGTGTGAGTACCTATATAACACTGAAATATTTAGAGCCTTAGCCTGGAGTTTTGGTGTAAACAGGACTCATATACTTAAAAAAAAAAAAATGGATTTCATGTTCATACTCAACATGTTAAGAAATGACACTTTTATATCTTTATTATAAATCTGAAACTGAAGCCAGCAGCCAGCCAACTTAGCATTAAGACTAAAAAATACTGATAGAGCTAGTCGTCATTTTCTAATCTTTAAGCTCAGTTTAAAGTAAAGCTCCCTGCCTTCTGTCTCCAGTTATGTTTATTTAGCATACAGAAACGGTGTATAATGCTAACAATTCTGGGAAACATTTACATTTCCCTCTGTGTCAAACTATGTTTACATTCTTGAAACAGCCATCATATTTTAGAAACTATATACTAAAAGTGTTCAGACAGACAGCTCAGTGAGAAACTAAGAGGAAAGAGCCATCTGCTTAATCGTTTCGTTATGGCAGACATCCATAGAAATGCATCTCTACAGTCTCTGCTCTTCTATTAGGGATCAAAACTGGCTTCTTTCAAGTGCTTGTCTGTCTGAAATCGTACATTGAGTATGTGTGCCCGTGTGCATAAACTCAAGCATGATGATACGTCAGTACTTACTGTATCTAAGCGTACAATTACCGGGGTTTAAGGGATGCTATGGTTGACACATGAGATTGTAAACACTTGTCTCACTCAATTAACGTCTGAACCTCCATTTGAGAGCAGTTTGCATTCTCAGCTGTGAGGAGCAGCACACAGACTCACAAAAGCATTTACAGAGTTGGAACAGTGTGTGAGATCTCTGCAGCGATTACACAGGAACTTCTCGGGTCCATATCCTGTCCCACGACTTTCTTTGTCAGAACAACTCGTCTCCAGTATTTGAGGATAATACTGTCATGCTTGGCTCTAAAGTATAATGTCAGTCTAAAACAGCAAGACGAAATGCTCTCGCTCATAACAACTAAATCTAATCAGGGGATAAATTGTGCTTTTCTTTATCTTTTCCCCCCCATTAGCATAAATGATAGTTTTGTTGTCTATAATTACCTCAAGGTTGGAAGTTTATATAAAGCACTATAGAGCACTATCAAGCAATTCTTTGAGTACTGATGATAATTATCGCTCATTCAGCTAATAGAACATAATCATCATTAGGCTGGTTGGCAATGATGCAAAAACAAAGATCACTTTAATGTATCAAGAAAAGTTTTCACGAGGTAAAAAATGATGATTTTTGTAAATTAGGCTGAATCAACAAATAGACTGTAAGTAGAAACAAATTATACATTATACAAGGTGAGAAGTGTTTGTACTTGGAACACACGAGTCTCCTGACACAGAAAAAATTTACTTGGCCTGATTGCATAATAACATCGGTTTTCAACTAAGATTTGGAAGAAGTCACTTAAAACGTTGCCCAACATATTAGATTTGATCTAGAGGGCTTAATTTGTCAGAAATAGGGGCCACCAGTGGATCTTAAGAGAATAAGTTACTGTTGACCTCAAGGTTTTGGGGATTTGAAGTCTTAAATAATCAGTTTGAATGGCCGGCCACCTTCATGACCAAGTGCCAAAGAGAAGTGCAGCCAGGGAGCATTAAAAGCTATGGTACTGCCCCACAGTCCTGGAGAGAAGAGCAATTCTCTGCAGGCTTTGTTAGCTATCACGGTCTTGAGAGAAAAAGGGAAGAAAAGAATAAATCTTTTGCTGATGCTGTAATGCTTTCAGTAATGGATCCAGGACACTAAAGAAATACAGCAATGGGAGCGGAAAGACAAGTGAACAACAACAGCAGCCTGATGCAGAAAACATTCTCAACTCCAACAGTGAAGGAAAATAACGAAAAGGATAAACAAAGTTCTTTACCAAGTCTTCGTTTAATTCAATTTAAATTTTTTCTGCATTCACTTCATATGAAAGTAGTTACACTTGATTTACACAAAGGCAATGGGTGTTAAGAAAAAAGACAACACCTCTGAATACCCATCCTCATCCTCAGTCACCATCCAAGAGTAATGCAACTGTGAGACAACCAGCATTCACAAGGCATGAGCCTGATGCAAGCTGGCATTAATTCCCAGTCTTACAGGAGGTCTCACTTAAACTCAGCTGTGGATCGGGTGATGCTATGAGTCACCCTGTTAATGTGCATGTGTGTGTGTTTGTGTCTAAGTTTCTAAAGATTGTGCTTCCCTTGCTAAAATTACACTGGGAATCCATTATAGCGACATAGAAACATACCCTCTATTTATCAGGAAACAAAATTCATACCGACTATATTGTAGCAAACGAGACCAATAAAAATCTGTTTCCTATCACTCCCGTAGGAATACCGCCTCTTCTTTCAGATCTGGAGAAAAAAAACTAAACCAAAACAGGGAAATGAAAAAAGAAACATTTGGACTTTGGAGTGCCTGGAACTTCCTCTCTGCTTAATAGCCGTCAACAACATCTGCAACAGCCATTCCTGAACAGATGTCCAAGCAGAAACACTAGCTCCGGGTGGGTAGGTGCGGTCAAAGTGGAGGCGTGAGGGGGTGGGGGGTGGAGTAAGGCCTGGCTTCAACTTGGCCATAAAGATGGCCATAGACACAGAAGTGCTCTAAGTGGTTGTTTTGTGTGAACTGGGGAAATGATCAAACTGACTTTAAAATGTCTCACTGCAGTCATTACCGCTTTGTTACATATGCCTTTTATTTTACTGCTGAGTCTTATGCTGGCTATTCTGATTTCAGCTGGGCCTCAGATTGTAATGTGACTCAATGAAGTCAAAACACTGAAATTAAAAACTACAGTATTGATTTTTTCCCTCTATATTTTGAGAATTAATCTACTTATTTGTTGATGCATCTTTACCATATATTTCTGACAGATATATCTCCTAGCTAAATATACTTCTTTGAAACTTGTTATGTATGCTATACATGAACTTTTGACCTGAACCAAAGCTTCCCATTTCCACCCACACCATCAAAGTGTTTCTACACTAGAGCTCAACACCTGCAAAGAATCAAGCCCTCCCTTGCATCCTTTGCTTCACAACTCCCACCAGCAGACTGGGAGTCGGATTCAGGCAGGGCTCAGAAAAGTTTTATGATAAAACCAACTTCACTTGAGTTCTGATCCAGAGCAGAAAATCAAAAGGGAACTGATGACAAAAATAACAGCTGTAATTAAGAATAGGGCCCCTTAAACACGAAAGAGAAGAACATTTCATTGACGGTTTTCACTGTTCTCTAGCGTAAATCCAAACTTGGCTTGCCTAATTGACCACGGCATTTTTATAGTGTCAGTAAATTTCATGATTTAAAAGGATGCCTTTATCATGTTTCCAATTATTCTGTTTAATTCAATGGAGCCAGGGAAGATGATAAATACAGGTTGTAAAATTCAATGAAAATACAGCACTGCCCTAACTACCCATTGCAACAAAATCCTTTATCTAGTTAGATTTGCAAACACGCATTATTGAGGCCAAGACGCTTCTTAAATCAAATGTCATTTTTTCCTCAGTTGTCTGAAGCAATGCATCTTAATTTTGTTTTCAATTGTGGCACTGTCCTTTTAATACATAAATACAAAACAAAGAAAATTGCAGTGAAAATTAGATCTCACTTACTGACATGTCCAAATTACCTCTGGCTGACCCTTAAGGCCTCCAAAGCACTTCCATAACAGAAAACCTTAAATGCACTTGGCGCCTTTGACACACACCAGCCAAGAATCCAACAAATTCAAATCTCAGATTTGTTGCGAAAAACATCTGTCATCTTTCATCAGCATGTAGCTTACTGGGACTCTTTAACTCACTGATACACCACAACAACTATGCATCTATCAGATAGAATTATTTTTACTGCTTCCTGTAGATTTTCCACTTTCAGTGAAATGATGCTTGGGTACTTCTACCTCATCCTTTCTCTGGAGTTGTTATTAATCTAACATTCCCACAGATTAACAGAAAGCATTTACACTAGTAAACTTCTATAACATTTCTGAGGTTCATTTTAAGTCAGGGAAATTGTTTTGCTAAAATTGCCATTCTTTACTGTAGTAACACACGACAAAATTCAGGGTCTGCTGTAAACATTTCAAGAGTAATTTGAAAGACTGTTGAACGTTGGTCTCAAAACTATGACTCGTGTGATAAATTCACTAATTAAGAAATTTACATGACAATGGTGCTTCATGGACCTGGTTACAGAGGGTGCAGCATTGAATGATGATGATGGAGCCATCTATGCCTGACACTGGTAAGGCAGACATGCACCAGGCCTGTGCTGAGGGTGACTCATACTGAAATGCATCTAAGACATCTGGTCTCTCTTACTCACACAGCCAGCGACCCAGACTTTGGCCACACAGACGAAAGAAAACACCACTGGGGGTATCCTCCTCTGAAAAGCTCACTTACAACTACCCCCCCACTCCCACCATGACACACACACACACACACACACACACACACACACACACACACACACACACACACACAGAACTAGGATTCCCCAATCTGCGTCCCTTTATTTCTGCCTCATGATGCCACAAGACATGAAGCAGACCACTTCTTTGAAACGTGATCCACCACTAGTCTTCCAAATCCTTGAAGGCTTACGTACAACCCACTTATACTAAACCCTGGTCATAAAACATTTTGTTTGTATCTTTTAATTGTTATCCTGGCCCAACATTGTCAATCACAGGAATTTCAACATCCCCTTAAACACCAGAAACCACATTTCGGAAAACAACTTGGGCCATGAGCCAGCAGTCTGATTCCATCACACCCTGATTCTGTGAGGTTAAGCCTACTTATTGTTCAAACATTTGCCTTTTGTGTAGAAAGGAACAAAAACACATTGTCCTCACACAGCAGACCTGCAACAACCCTAACCAACAACAGGCAACAAAAGTGCTTACAATATCATGAGTTCACAAAGCTTGAGTCAAACACAGTAATCCCCATTTCCTCTTAAACTCTACTTTCACTGTCTTCCTGTACGCTTCCTTTACTTTTTTGGCTCCCTTTCCTATATCCCTATCTTGTCCAGTAACACTGTGTGCTTCCCTCACCATCACCCTAAAACAATTTGTATCCACTCTATGTTTGAATGTCCTGGCAGAAAAGACTGGAGGGACCAGTGCAGAGCTGGACTCAGTTCTATGACCCAGTTCCCACACCGGCCATGAACATTGTTATTTGGGATGTTTCAACAGATGCACCAAAACATGTGATGACAGAAAAGGATGGCAAACTTTCAACTGAGGGAAAATGAGGTGGGGTGAGAGAACAACACGTTTAAAACCCCAGATGGGAGGCAATCAGGTCCATCATCGATAAATGACGCAGGCACATGATGGGATCAGTAAATTTCGTAAAGCTTTATAGTAGTCTCTTGAGATGTGCTGCATTTTCAGACTGACATAGCATAGGTTTAAAGCCATCTGACTGGAAGAGTCCTCTAATAACCTGAACTGCATGTTTTAATATGAGATTTTTTGTGTTTGCGATTCACGTTCAGTGGAATCAGGCAATGTTTGGAGGGGATTTTTGCCCATCACTTCATGCTCTATTTATTAACATTATTGCAAACATATAAAAATTAGTATCCATTGTCCCCCCGAGAGGGACAATGGATACTGAGGGACAATGGGGGTAGACTCCCACAGGGCTTAAATCTGTGACTCTCCACCATTTGACCCTAGAACTGAAGAAGCTTATCGGATGAGAGCAACTTAAAGAAGTCCAGACGCTTTTCCTTCCAAGCTCCTTAGACTACGATGACCTGGATGACTGAGAACCTTCACAGACATTTTTGGCCAGTATTGCTAAGAATGTTTTGCATTTGAATATCAGTTCAAAAGCACAAAAGATGCAGTTATTACAGTTTTACAGCAGGTATCCAAGAAAAAAAATAACACCTGCACCTAGAACTGTCAGCAGCCATGGTGAGCATACTGTATTTGCCTGAGCCAGGCAATAGTCCAGCAGAGGGCACAATCTTCTCCTGTGTTTTTAAAGTTATACCTGGTACATTACATTTGTATTACAGAGTATACTTTTGTTTACCTAAGAGCTCAGCTGGTGTCTGTTTTTAAATTATCAGCATTACAAAACACGTCTTTCAGGCATTTTTTTTTTAATGCCTTTCCCTCCCCATATTTCTCCTTTCTCCTGTTCTCATCAGTCACTTCTTTCATCTTCTAATCCTCCATTTGGTCTGCATCAGTGCAGGATAAGATCACAGCAGAGATACAGAAGGGCATAAGATAAGAGGCTATGGCAGACAGGCAGTGCAGTAAAAGGCTAGTTATTTTATAGCTTCATGGTCTGTCTTCTCTTCCGTCCGCATGAGAGGGTTTTATGAGCCATTTGGGAACTTTGGATCTCTCTACACCAGTTTTGCTCAGACTTTCAGCTGGCACAGTGGCACCAAGTTCAGGGCTGAGTTGGCACAGACTCCCATGGTAGCAGTAACAAAAACATCTGCAGCCATAATGCACAAATGTGTACTATAGTGTAGATGCAAAGAAACTAGAGATGGCACGATACCACTTTTTTATGTCCGATACCGATACCGATATCATAAATTTGGATATCTGCCGATACCGATATGAATCCGATATTATGTTTTTTAATCAATAAAACTGTTTTTTTTAATATCTTGCTGCATTTTGTATAAGTTCATACTCAAGTTTAAATAAACAACAACACTAAAGCTATTCTGTTATACCTGTGTGTAGAAAATACACTGCACCCAAAATATTTCATAGTTCAGCAACACTGATCAATCTAATAAACCTTACCTAACTTAAAACCTAACTTAAACCTGCTCCATCCTCCCTATTCTGGTATTTTAAAGAGTACCTAGCAGAAACATTAAGCAACCTAACTAATAGGGTTGCAAACTCCCAGCAAAAAAAAAAAAAAAAAATAGGGAACCACCCACCCTCCACCTCATGATGCTTAATCGATGTAATCAACTTTAATTTGATGCAGGGTGGAAAAAAAATGCACAGAAACAAATTATTTTTCAAGAATAATTAAATAGATTCAACATCTTTCTTCAACAGAATTGCAGAATTCACAGACGGTACCTTCCCAAAGGAAAAAGTACTATAGCTTACTAGGGTATATAGACTTAAGAGTTACTATATATAGTAATGGACTTCTATACATTTTACATCAGATTAAAACTTTGGGTGTAAGATTCAGATAATTA
Source organism: Oreochromis niloticus (assembly GCF_001858045.2). Taxonomy (NCBI): domain Eukaryota; kingdom Metazoa; phylum Chordata; class Actinopteri; order Cichliformes; family Cichlidae; genus Oreochromis; species Oreochromis niloticus. The sequence continues at coordinate 56,920,744 of NC_031972.2, read as the reverse complement.
TTTATTAAAAGCTACATATTTTAAATGAGAATAAGAAAGAAAAGTATGCCTTTGTGCCCCCTTTTCCCTGTTCATGCCCTATCGGCCCCCCTGGCTGCACTTTGCTAGATCCGCCCCTGCACAGTTACCAGCCGTCAGCTACGTAGAAAAGGATCCTGGTGTAGAAAGTAATATTAAATACATTCTAACAACAGCTTATCAAGCTTAAACGTGCTGCTGTTGTTCAGCCGCTGGTTTCCTCTTTCTGGTGCAAAGTGGGCCAAAAACAAAGAGGAGAGAGGGACTCGCGAGAAGAAAAGCCGATCAGCTGATCGTTAAGCAGTTTCACGATTGAAGTAGCGGCAGGAAGGTGAGGGAGAGAGAGAGGCAGTCGCTCCATATATCGGTTGTTAAGCTTAACATGGGAACGCTTTACAAACATTCAGAGATGAACTTACACACTTGCTTTACTTCTCTCTGGGATAACTTCCTCGGAGATGAAATGCTGGTTTGGTAGCGAGGCTCCAAATACACACAGCCGCTCTATCACTGCTCCGACGTGCTACGGTTATGAGCCGAGTTACGCCGTGTTGCAAGTTTTGTGAGATGCTTTTTTTGATACTTAATGGATCGGATTCCATTTTTTATTTTTCGCCGATATCCGATCCAGTAATTTAGGTCAGTATCGGACCGATACCGATACGTAATATCGGATCGGTCCATCTCTAAAAGAAACCCCTCTACAGTCATCTGTAGTACACAATGGCTCAGTCACACTAGCATGCAAAAAATGGGATGGTGCCTCACTGTGACTAAATTGGTGGTTGTCCATTGATAGCATAGAATTTTTTCATATTTAGTGCCCAACTTGAAGTAGCTGCAGTGACCAAGTGATTGCTCAAGGGGCTGAATGTGCAGCACTCAACTTGTGGCAGGATGTGAGCCAAATGGTCTGACTTATACTGACAGAAATTACTCTCAGACGACTTAGCAAAGGTTTCCAAATAATTCCCCTTATTGTATTCGGGTCATATTCTTATATAGAAGTTAAAATGCTAGCAGTGAAATTTCTGTCCTGCAATAACCATGAAAGAGGAATTTCTGTTTCAAATCTATGAAGTACATGCTGGGCTCTGAATATAAGTAGTTAGTGTGAATTTCTGAGTATGCATATGGCAGCAGATTTATCAAAGTTAATCACTCAATCAATCAGGTTGTAACTGCCAACCTCACCCCATTCAGTTTCAAACTGAAAGCAGACTGTCTCTGTTTTATTGATGTTTTATTGCTGTCTTAACACACTAGTCACTTTGGCAACAAACTGCAATTGGTTGCACACCTGGTTCGAAGCATTTCAAGCACCATTTCAAAGGTAACAAGATCACAAAATCATTGCACAGTCATGCAGTGGTCTCCAGGACTGTTTTCCCTAATGTAGCTGTAGCATTAGACAAACGTACAAAACTAAGATGTGTGCCGCACATTGCTCTTCTCACTGCATGGACATAGTCTCTAGTAGCAATACAAAGGATGACAGATGGATAGACGGTAGACTGCCAGTAGAGTATGTTCTGTATAGGTATACACCACAAATGTATTAATAATCCAACAAGACTTAGCTGTATTTAAAGGAGAAAGGACACTCTTTTGAGGATGCCACATTTTAGATGGAGAAGACAGATGCTTTTAGAGACTAGTAAAGGAGGCCATCTATATCCATTGTGAATTACCATTTTTTAAACATAGGTGGTGGCTTATGGCACCAGCTATCAGCCATGCTGGGGCAATATTTCATAGAAGTTTTACCTCTCAGCCCCAGTGACAGGAATGACCCACAGCTTGACTCATCTGATGACTCAGATGATCAATAGGTGTTTACCAACTCTCAGGAACACCTTGATTGAGACAGCCCCCAGTAGGGGTTTAGTACTTGGGACTCTCCACCATTTTTCTAAAACCAAAGAATCCTCGGGGATGAGAGGCGAAACATGTTTAAAACCTGAACAACTCCAGTTGCCTTCTTTTCAGACTCTTAAGACTATCATGACATGAATGACTGACAACCTACACAGACAACCGAAAAACTAGAATATCAATATGTTTCTGTGAACAGGCAGTATTGTCTGTTGAGAACATAAAGGTAGATTTGAACTCATAATACATGTTATCTATTAAAAACATGTTAATATGAGAGTTTAAAAAAGATCGATTTGGCAAAAACTCCAAAATTAACCTGTCCGCTATCTTTAACAGTCCCTGGTAAAGAGACAAGGATATAAATCAACAAAAGAAGTTATTTAATGTCTTTTATGATAAAGCTTGTAAAGCCAGATTTAGACTCATCATCCCAATGACAGATGACACTGTAATTTGAAATTTTAAGAGGGATGATTCAGACTATACAGACTGTGACCAGATATGACTCATATAAAGTCTACTCACATAACAGACTGATGAGACAGAATAATGCAAGCCAGACCACCTTACAAAAAAGAAATAAGCATGGATTAAAAGACCCCAAAGGAGCCATACAGTTACTTAGAAAAAGAAAAAAACAGTGCTAAGCTAAAAATTTGACTTTATTTTGATGTGTGTATCATATAGCTCAAACAGGACCACAGCATGTAAACATCTGACAGCAACTGAATGTGGCAGGTAGCTTTTAAAAGACAGCCATAGCCACAACTACACTACATAAGTGTAGTGAAAGTTAAATAAAGAGGAAGTGATCCCAGAGTGAGATAAAAAGATGGCTTTTCTGTGATGAATTGCGTAGGCTAGGTTACACCAACATAGCCTCAGCACTAGTCTCCCAGATTACAAAAACACTTATATCATTCATAGTCCACTTGATGTAAGGCTCTCTGTAAACAGACAAATTACACATTTAAGAAAACACACATCAGGATCAAGTGTGATCTTTACTGTCTGTCTGAGGTTCTTCACAAATGATGTTCCAAGATACACTGCAGCAATCATAATATAGCTATAATCTGTCATTTTCCTGAGTAAGTGCTATTACTACTAACATACTTGTTCAAGCACCGTTTCTTTCAAGTTGCTCAGTGATTTAACTGCATGTTATCAAGATTTAAGAGTTGACCCAAGATTTGCTCTCCCTCCAGTACATGGGAATATGAGAATTTGCAATTGAAGAGATACTGCCATTGTCGCATGTAACTGGATGTGTGTGAACAACTCGACCTACAACATGAGGTCTGGCAGAGTAAGTCACTTGGTGTTTGTTTTGGAACAATTCTGATATCTTTTTACAAACCCAACAAAAATATGAGCTTAAAAAAAAGGGAGTGATAAGAAAAAAATAAAGGAGCTTTTCATTGGAATAGACTCTCTGATACCCCCTGAGGAATACAGAGCGTTTAGTTCCTCTATCTTGGGATGCAACACACATGAAAATCCCCCACAAAAAATACAGTTTCAAAAGTTAAATTTTTTTAATCTATGCCATGTACATCGTGGTGTATACCACAAAGAAGAGCTAACCCCGATGGCAATCTGCAAGAGTAGTTCATGCACTCTTTGAACTGATATGAATAACTGCTGGAAATGTGTGCAATGGGACAAAATCTAAACCACACTCTAGCCAAAACTCCTTCTAAGATCTTAGAGCGAGACGGAGAGGAATGCTGCTGTCAGGCTCAGCAAACAGGTCATCTGAGGACATGAACACGCATGTGTGAAGAGAAGGAGTATATGGATGTGTGCTGACTACCTTAATCAATTGAAAACACGCACCAAGCTTAACAGTCAATAAAGCAATACAAACAGCAATAACAACAACAAAAATCTGATATAAAGCAGATGCATTCATGCAACCCAAATGTATGCACATGCAGAGTAAATGGCATCTTGAACCTATGAGGGAACTGAATGATGGGATCATAATCAGACTATAAAACGAAGAACTGACCAGCTGGAAACAAGTGGTTTCAGCTGCTGGCTGTCATGTAACTCCTTCTTTGCTCCAGATTTTGAGATATTATATATTGATGAGTGTATCAGTTTATAAGTAAAGTGTTGGGGTGCCTAAAAACATAGTACTATTGTAATTGCTTACTGCTTACCATATTGGAAAAATCCATTACCATACTGACTGCATAGATGGGTTGTTACATTACATTCTTTACCCTGGTTACTGGCATAATGTGTACAGAGCAAGCCTTGTTTTATTGTTCCCTCAGTTTATGATAAAACAAAATTATGACCAGACTTTATAAGACAACAAAATTTACGACCACGAAAGCCTGAATTTTAGGCTACAGATTATTTTTGACTTTTTTCATAACAAACCCTGGAAGAAACCAGTAAACCGGCAGTGCCAAGAGCTTTTGTTTATGTGCAGAATGAACTGCTGAGACACCGAAATAAAATCCAAAAAGGATGGCCTGAGTCACCATTTTATAGCTCTACCAAAAATTACCATGCTTTCATTTTATGCTAGTAGAAAAGTATGCTTGCACATATTTGACTATCCAATAGTGTGCCGTACCTACGGGTGACATCAGATTGTTTGGTCAAAACTTTTTGCAGATGACAGCATGCTTTTTTGTGCTAGGTTGGCAACCAAAGTGTACAAGCCCAGCAGTCATGTGATGTACCATAAGATAAGTTAAAGAGAAGTCTGTGACACACCCATCTCTTAATTGCCTTTAAAAAAAAAAAAAAAGGTAAGTAAGCAATCTCCTTTTGATGATTCCAGGAGAGAGCTTGTGAAGCCTTCATTCAGGAAGAAAAGGCCCTCTGAGGCTGTTACATAATAACACCTGTTGTAACAAAATAGTATAACCACCAGACAGGGAGCGTGAGAAGGCACTTCCTTCCCTAAAACCTAGCTTCTAGACAAACACGATGAAATAATGAATGTGAAATGGTGCTTGTCTTCAGGCATCCATATGTGGCATGTATCGGTGATACACAGCCAACGCTGCTTTGATCGAGACTCACTTGGATCTCAGAGGAAAGAATAAAGGAACAGGAAGGCCTCTCAGTCCAATGACAGAGAAGGAAAGAAGGAAGCGGTATGAACAAAGACACGGACACCAAGAGCACAGAAGACATCTTGCTCTGTGTGTGTGTGTGTGTGTGTGTGTGTGTGTGTGTGTGTGTGTGTGTGTGTGTGTGTGTGTGTGTGTGTGTGTGTGTGTTGCATGCATCTAATTAGTCTATCGGCTCAGTTTGTCCAACTGAGTGTAGTGAATCCTGAAACATACTGCATACTGTGTTGAAACAGAAATGGGACACAAGCTCTTTTGTTATTTGACACCTTACCTGGTTCACTGATCACATTTACATTATATATAGGGATGGGTACCGATATCCGGTGCCATTATGGCACCGGTTCTGACATAAACGGTAGTAACCAGACCGAAAAGCAGCGCACATTTCGGTGCTTTTTTTCGGTGCTTTGTTTTTTCTTGAGATGTCATAGACTTTGGATTCTAGCCAATCAGTTTACCTTTCCAACGATAGTAGGCGGGCCCAGGTACGTACGTTCTTTTCGAGCAGAGCTACAGATTAAAAATGCCCGAGGCGAAGCGGTCAAAAGTCTGGCTGTACTTCACAGCAAAAGATGCAAACTCAGCAGCCTGCAACAAGTGCTTTAAGGTGATACTGTGCAAAGGAGGTAACACATCAAATCTGATGAAACACTTGGCGTCGCATAGCGTTTTTTTAAAAAGCTGAGAAATACACCATATTTGATAGCTTGCAGCAAGACCTCACACCGAGCACATCTACTGCGGGTGTGGTGCCTGTTATCGGACCCGGAGTTAGCAACATTCCCCAAGAACCCGAAGAGGAGAGTCCTGGCCCCTAGCCCTGCCAGTGTAGCAGAAATGATGACGGATGATGATGGCAGCAGCAGCCGTTCTTCTCTGGGTGAGTAGCTTAATGTTGTTCGGCTAACCACGTTATTAAATTAATGCATGTAAGGCGAACTAGCAAACACCGTTGTAGTTACATGCGGCTGTCTTCTTGTTTGATGGCAGATACTCCCTTCACCCTGGCCAAAAAGGCTAAAATGACCATAGAAAAAGTGGACAAAATTCATAGGGCTAACTTGGTTATCATGTTGCAGAAAAAAAAGAGACTGCTAAAAATAAAAACATAAGAGGTTTTTGGACAAAGTTTGTGTTCTCCATTCTTTAAGCACTGGTTCGAGCACTGTTTAAGCACCGGCACCATTTCAAAAGTACCGGTTTGGCACCGGTATCGGATAAAACCTAAATGATACCCATCCCTAATTATATATGAATGCCAACAGAAAATATCTTCTCAAAGTCAGAATGACCTGCTCCATCCTTTATCCTCTAATCAGACAGTGTAGTTGCAAACATAATCCATAAAGGATGAAATGATGGGAATATATATTTTAAAATGTACAGCAAAGACCAGTTAGTGTTTTATAACATCTTTTGAGTTGCTGTCAGTCTGAGAACCCAACCCAACAGCCTCTGGAATTAGCCTTGCCTGGCAACTGTCTATTTTTCAGGACTTTAATCAGTTATCAGTTGCTGGGTTTTCAGATATCCTAGATATACTTAGGACTTCCAATTCCATCTGCATGCACCACCCCCCCCCCTCGCATAGGTCAAGACTGCACTGCAGTGCCTCAGAAACCAGAAAGCTTCCAATACCAAAAATTGTGTGTCCCTTGCTTACACATTCTGCATATTCATACAGAAATCTTGCTTAAACGTCTTCTTACCTGTCCATCCTGGCCAACATGCACCTGGTGAATTTGGAGATTTCCCTGAAATTGAGAAATGTCATGTCAGTTAGCAGCCCTGTGTTTTAATATAAGGACTTTGGTTTAACTACTTTAAGAAGCTGAAATCACACTAAGTTAAACAAGTCATTAAACTATCTAAGCCAATCTGATAGTGAAGATATGCAGTGTGAAAAGGTCAGCATTATAGGTTCCTGCCAGTGTTTGTACTTGAGAGGAGGTGAATGGAACATCCATGTATTTTCATTTCTGGATAGAGTTCGACTCCCTGTTAACATAAAAAGAAATCTGCTTGCTCTGGCATAAGTGCATGATTGTCTCAGATCGAGATATAGTAGCTATTAGAAAATCTCTAAACACCCACAGTGATATCAACAGGACCATTTTGCAAAAGGATATTATACAAGACACATTTAGCCATCCTCAGGTCTCAGCTGTTTCTGCTCTAGCTAATTTTATCTCATGTATATATGCAATACTGTCTGAGCTGCCATATGGCCAGAGAGCAGTGTAATCTCTCAAACAGCTCATTTCCTTTTTAAGCACACTAAAACCAATCCCTTTGATGAAAGGGGCCCGTTCCTAATGAAAACATATTCTGTGAGTGGCAGTTGGGAGAAGTGGGATTTTGTTGCTAAGCTTTGAACTCCAAAAAAACAAACAATAGCATGGAATACGAAGGAGAAAAGAGAGGGGAAAAAAATCTGGGCTCAGCCACAAAGTGCAGGAAAGGCTTTAGTGTTTTCTGCCTCCAATTTACTCTGTCTCTCTCCTTCAATTGTGCATTTCTTCCTCTAAGTGTCCTCTAGGAGTAGAACTGAATAGGAAATTAGAAAAACACTTGGTTAAGGTGTCAATTGCTTTTGCAAAAATGTCGAGCTGTCAAGCATGTGTAGCCTGAATCATATACAGTATGTGATTACATGTATTTGTGTGTACACAGACTGGCGCCTTGAAATAAATCTCTCTCCCACATCCTTTAAAATCATTAGCAAAGATGTTGATGCGGAAATTCCTCTTTAAAAGTCGGAGTGGTTTGGAGTTAGATTTTGATTTCAACTGACAGGCTGTGTGCGCGCATGCAAGGATGTGTGGTGGGGAAAATAAGCCACCTGGGCATTACATGAAAACAAAATTCAAAACCTTGTGCATAATCTGGCAGATAGCGTATATAAACAATAAGACATTCACTGAAAAAACTTTACTTTGGCTAAAATTCACTAATGTCTAAAACGTCTAGTGCAACACCAGACAAGCTGCTAGCTGGCAGCTAATTGTGTGAGCAAAACAAACATACAGGTTCCTGATAAACTTGTTTAAATTGCTTTAGTTTTTAGAAGTAGACTAGTTTAGAAACTACAAAAAGCTGCTTGTGAGATTACAAAATTAAACAGTCATTGTAAAATGAATGTAATCAGGACAATTATTCCACACGTATGCTTTCTTATAAGACATTGTATATTATGCTAATCAGCAGTTCTTGCTGTAAGAAGTTGGCACTGAATAGATGTAATGTCATGCAAAAAATTCATTTTTCAAGCATTCCTTTGTTTATAGTTAAAGACTAAGCCAACCCAAAGCAATTAATGCACTGGAAATCATACCAGTCCTACCATTGACTAGCTAAAATGAATAGAAGTGGTTGTTTTTGGTTGTTAATCAAAACAGGAGATTCTTCCAGCTCTAACAAATATTGTGGATAATTTCAGATAGCTAGTTAAACAATTCGAATCACAAACATTAACTAAATTCAAACAATGTGAATTAACATTGTGAACTTCCCCCACAATAACATACACAGAATTGATTTTCTACCCCCAAAACTTAATTTTGCTTAAATTTGACTTAACTATAAACAATAAAGAAAGGTAGGTATCAGCAGACGGCTGACTACAACCACTGGCGCCATCGTTCTATATAACAGTCATATTCTTTTTAGACACGTTTAGTGAAGTGAATTTAATAAATCTAGAGAAGTGACTGTGGGTGGTTGTTTATTTTTCTTTTCTATTTTACAACCCCTCTTTCACGGGTGCACTTGCACACTAACCTCACTGTCCTGTGTGATCTGCACCTCCTCTCCTTGTGGCACCTGGGCTATGTGCAACTGCCCCTGTGGAATCTGAGACATACAGATGAAGATGAGGTACAGCTGAAGCTAGAACAATTTCATGAATATGATTACAAAAATTTAAATACGTTAAAAGGTATGTTTATATAATCTTCATAACTCATAATAACAAAATTGCACACAGTGGTTAGACAGTCTTTTTAGGTTAATTCATCCTCTTTGGGTTTTCCCAGTTGTCATTACTGTAGAGTGATAATAAAAAAATGTAAAAAAAAAAAAAAAAAAGAAAGAAAGAAAGAAAAAAAAACCCAGTTGTGACTAAAGCTTTCAAACCTAATGTTAAAGCTAAAGAAAACTAAGAAATTGACCTTCGATCCAAGATCAAGATCTACTGGAGATCACAGCCCGGGTTTGATTAGTAGTACGAAGGTTGAACAAGCGACAACTTTTAAGTATTTATTTGTTCACTTACAGTGGGTGTGTGCATGATTTAGCACTTCAATTTTTTAAGAAGGCTTAGGGTCCTTGGAGTGAATAAAAACCTTGTGTTACTATTTTATAGGGCAACTGTTGAATCTATTATCTGTTATGGTATCTCTACATGGTTTGGCAACCTTTCCATCAAACTCTGATGTACAGAGTACCAAACTGTAAGTTAAATAGCTTTAAATTTTCTCTACTGCCTTTATCAATCGAATTACTGAATGCTAATAGGTGGAACTCTAAATCAGAGTTTGTATGCATCTGCTAGCTTACATGATGTGTTTCCCTGGCTTGTCCAAGGTAAATTTCTCCCAAGGGAGACACAGTAAAGGCTAATCTAATCTAATCTAATTATTTGCTAATCAACTAAGCTGCTCTATTTTGGGAAATGTAATTTGATGATGACAAATTACACTGAGTTACTACGGAATGATGGTTGCAATGCTCAATCACTCTTTGCAAGTATTAATTTCCCCTACTGCATTAGAAGTACTAATAAATTTTAGGCTCAGCTGCACTCTTTAATACTCAGATGTAAGGTTGGATGGTCTTCCCTACAGGACTAGGTTATCATATTGAGAAGGTGTTGCAATCCCTCTCTCGCTCAACAATGCCAATCCTTGAGACCATTACTTGCACAACCCTACTCAGGCGGGCGAGTAGGGAGAACTCCTGACAATCTTTCTCTCCCACCTTTCCCTGAAAGCACTTCCTGCCTGTCTACCCTCTATTTTTTAATCATCTATTTGTTCCTTATTTGTTTGTCCCTTCTCGGCAAAGTGGTCTGTCACGAGTACTGCCAAAACTATGCATCATGTATCATGTATCAAACCAGAAACAGCAGAAATACTCATCACACTCTATTCACATAGACTTATCAAACCATGTGTCTGTACAAATGAACTTATAAATTAGTTCCTTCTTGAATAACCCATCAGGACTCTGAATATGTTGACATTGTGACTCTTGGTATCTAACTCTGATCGTCTATTCTGGGTGATTTCAGAGCTGAGGGAAATAAAAGATCCAGTCACTTCCTCTATCCGCCTACCTATAACACTGTACTGGGCCTGAACGCAACCTCTGACCATAGCATCTGTTCATGTACATCCCATGAGTCACTGGTTCACTGACATAATTTGCACTATTCCTCCAGAATGCTGTATGGGTAATTGTAGTGGGTGGTGTGACCCATTCTAGTACACTATGAACTTGGCTCTGAGGGCCTCTTAGATAAAGTACACACATGACAAAGAAAAGAACAGAGATATGAGCAGAAAGATTTTCTTTTGTTGTGTTTACCAATCAATAAAAATGTTTTCTTATGAATTCAAAGAGAGTTGGGAATAAAAAAAAATCTGACACTCACCACCTGAACTTGTCCATCTTCACCAATACGGTGGAACTGGACCTGCTGATTGGCCAATGTATAGTGCAAGGTTTGTTGAGTGGCAGTCTCAATGTGAGCTGTTTCTTCTGTGATTCCTTCCTCTAAATGAGACAATTAATAAGATTAATGATGCACTCATGTATACAGTAAAAACAGGTGAGAAATAGCTTTCAATGGATTCCAGGATACATAACCAAATTCTAATAAGAAATTCTGGATCATCCTAGGCCATCCACAGAATATTACTGTGTTTAAAATTTATCAAACACTTAAATATACATTAAAGACTCCAGAGAATCATCAAACATATTCATGGTCTAGGAGCCAAACACATGGTCTGGGGTTTGTTATCAGAACAGCAGTCCGAAACCCTGACCAAACCCAGCAATCATCCCGCGGAGATGCACAACAGCATCTACAGAGATGTCAAATAGATATCAGTACCCTCATCCAATGTGGAGCCTGGCCACAAAATAAAATATCACTTTCTCATGTTCAATGTTTAAATATAAAGTAATAAAAGGGCTATTAGAAAAGTAGTCTGATTGCTTTTTTAAGCACGAAAAAGCAGAAATTCCTTTTTATTCACATAAACATAAAGGCATATAGCACACCCTTCTACTTTTTGTTTGCAACATGAGGAAGAACTGTTGCTTGGGAAATTTTGGACTCTACATGATAATTGATTATTAAATATTCCAGTTCTGATTTATGCAAAATTATTAATTTGTGTTTGTGATGTATGTATTTGGATGCATTCGCAACTAATATTTTTCATTGTACACTCTGGGGTGTTTGTGGCTCATAAAGGCGGGGCCTGACAACCCACCCCTAATTTGAGCTCATGGGTTATTTGGGTTTCCCCTGCAGTCTTACATTTCTCTGGTCAGAGGTGAGAGGTTTTGACTCACAGGGAGGGACGGACTGCAGGCATTGTGTGCAGATTACAACCATCTGCAGAAACAGCTTTTGGGTTCCGGTCTTGAAATGGCTTTCATGTAGTAGATAAAATAAGATGAAGCAAGGTACTCTGTGTCACTGTGGTTGTTGACTGTTTGCACTCCTGCCAAAAAGCAGTTAAAAATAATATATGGAAACTGATTTAATTTACCCTTTGCTGCAAAGAAGCCAATCTATCGGAAACCATTAAAATAGTAGTGCAACGTCATAGTTTTTTTCAATTCCCAATTTTCGATTCCCAAATTTGCCTACTAATATTTGCCCCAAATATCTTTGCTCCTGCAAAACGCTGAAGTGGGATTCATGGTCCCATATTTTCATCCGTTTGTATTGCCCTTAACCAGTGCACTCGCAGGCTGATGACATTGGCTATTGTGATGGCAACCCCCAAACCACACGGTGGACATGATTTGGAGCAGTCAAGCTGAAGGGGCATTAGCCTGTGGGACTCTAACGACTGCCAACAGGTACCGGCAGGCCAAGGAAAGTGTGGCTCGTTCAACAGCTGAAGCAAAAACTTGGTAAGAGAGGAGTTTGATGAGGCCATGGAACAAGTCTTTCAGTCGGCCTTGAAGTGATTCTGGCAAACCGAGAGGTGAGTCAAAAGGAGAAAGCACTGCTCTATCGTTCCCTAGGAAGGTCTATGCCAGAGTACTAGAGAGGAGAGTCCATCCGTTAGTCAAACCTTGGATTCAGGAAGAACAAACCAGTTTTCATCCTGGTCAAAGAACTCTTTATCCTTTGGAGGATACTCGAGGGAGTTTATAAGTCTATACGGGTTCTGTGTAGTCAGCAAAATAACAAGATCACAGATAAAAGTGACAAAAAAACCCTTCCCCTAAAGGGTGGCTGGCCCCTTAGCAATAGGGTGAGAAGTTCAGTCACTTTGGACAGACTCAGAGTAAAGTACTCTACACACTGAAAGGCTATATCGAAAGGCCAGTAGAGGTGGTTTAGGCATGTGATAAGGATGCCTATTCGCTGTAACACTGAGGGTGATTACACCTCTTGGCTGGCCTAAGAAGGCTTTGGATGACCTGGAGGAGATGGCTGGGGAGAAGGAGACTGGGATTCTCTGCTTAGACTGCTGCCCCTACAACCCAGCGCCAGACAAGAAGTAGAAAATATAGATGGATGGATGGATGGATGGATGGATGGATGGATATAGAGATGCACTTGTGTGCAGTCCTACAAAAAGTCAACATTGCCTGAATGCAATAACACTAAGAGTAGGTCAAATGGTGATTAGTTAAAAAGCTGTATTGGACAGAAAAGAGAAAGGAAGATTCACTTCAAAGAGTAAGACACACAAGAAAATCACAGATAAAAAAAACAACAAAACAAAACAGAGAAGATGTCCCCATTATGAGTTTGGACACTGTTACAAGATGTAGCCAAGGACCTGCAAAATGTCTAGCACCTACATATTGCCATTCCAGGAACTTGGTGAAAATCCTGAACATTAGCAGGTGCAATTAATTTAAAACATTTTGAAAATAAGGTAGGTGTACCCAAATGAACTCTTTGATGTGATCTAAATAATAGCAGCCATATAAAAAGCTCCAAGCATCATCCAGATTCTGCATGGAGAATGTGCGTGGAACAAGCCACAGAGGCTGGGTTTATTACTCACCAAATAAAAATGCATGCATATTTTTCAGAGAACAACTGGCTTAGTCCATCTGTTGACCCGTCCTTAAACCAAACGTGACCTCATAATTTTGCTCAGACATACTGTGGCCATCACCAGTATTTACAAATCAAGATTGTGTGACTGCAGAGCTCTTTTAAAGATGAATCCAATGGTTTCACTTTCTGCCCCACTGACACTGACAAACAGAAAACTAGTTTTCTAACTGGCTTATAAATAAAAACAAAGTGTGCAACAGATATCTCCTGGTGCAGTTTATTTTTACAATTTTGCCTCTACTTTGATCAGAGAACAATTACAGAAAACTAGCTAAATTTATCTCCAGATTAAGACAAATGAACGTGTACCAGTGATGTTAGAAACATTTATACTTAGAGTTACAAACCTCTGGTAAAAACCTGTACTTTACCTGTGACTGTGTTACGAGGTGTTCGTTTAGAGAAGCTCTTGACAGCCAGACTCTGACCACGTTGCTTGCGTCTCCAAGCAGTACGACACTTTGAGTCAATGCTCTGCTTGATCCGGTACCAGTCTGATTCGGTGATGCCAAATTTGTGGAATAAGTGGCCTGCGGGAGCATGAAGAGGTCAATGTTACCTAAGGTTTAAATTAACAACCTAAAATTAGGGAAATATTCCTTACTTCATTTGTCTTGTTCAGTCTCTTTCAGTACTGATGGGAATAAAATATTTTGCTTTTAGCTTTGGTGAACTTCTGCACACTTAAATATTAACACATTCAACTGGTGGCAAGAGCATGAGCAGATTCCTCATTACTTAAGGCTTAAAGAAATAAAATAAAAGACCTAAATAAATAAAATCGCACTTGATCCAAAAACTGTAATGCTGCAGATTCATCCTGCTGAAACTGTGTGCTCGATGTGAACGGCACACCATATTCATACAAATTTTACACATCTGGTGTGTAAAAGCCCCTGACTTGCAATTGGTAGTTACTGTATAGGTAAGGTAAATTGTCCTTTCTTTTTTGTTGTTCTCCTCTGAATGGGAACCATACATAGAACAAATAATGGCTCATACTTGACAGGTACTCATACGTGACATCACTCTTCCTCAATCACAAGTCATTAGCAAATGAACATACCCTGGAAATCATTCCTATTTTAGGTAAAACATTATATTACATAGCTCAAAATTACCGAGCAAGCCTATAAACTTCTCAGAGAAGTGTTAACAGAGATCATGGCAGAGGGTCATTTCCCCAAAGACTTTCATAGAACGGGAGCCACATATATCGTCCCCTGGCAGCCCAAAGATAAAATGCAGGTTTAAGACACGGGTTTGGTTTGACTTTTCCATCCCAGAAGCAACATTTACCTTTTACACTCTCTTTGGCCTGAACAAATCTACATGTGACTACACACCCATGCTGCTGAGAGGAAATAGAGTGTGATCGGCCAAACTACAAGGCAGCAAAAAGGCATGATGGTGTGTGCTGTGGGGATACTTCTTTCTTACCTCAGTACAGCTGGCCAGTCATGGTGTGACGAGGTTGTGATTGTTGGATCTTTTTTTGTTTTGCCTTTTCCAGAAACTTACAGCAAAAGGTTACCAAGACATCCCCTAGCCAACTGGACAAGGTGTGGGAGGAGGGGATTTCTGACTATTTGACCATCTTACATGCAGTTCACAAAGAATATTAATTCTGTTTTATGTCTACTTGCACTGATGGGGGATACAGTGGGTACAAACAGAATTTTGCAGCATAGGTTACAGGTAACTGAGACCCTTTTAACACTGTAAGAAGGGCCTATAGCTATATAAATAAATATTTTTGCCACAGGCCTTTCATAAATATCTGTCTGCCTACCAGTGTAACCCTGACTCCACTTAATCAAGAATCAAAGGGTTTTTTGCACTGAGAGTGACTCCATTAAGATCTTTCTACCAGACATGTGCTTGTCATTTAGAGTCTGGTATGTTCTGAAATGTGTTGCACATTAATGCATGTGTGCAATGATGAATGGATGTTGTTGTAACCCATCTTGGGAATACAGAGTGCAGTTTATTTTCTGTGTTTTATTCAGTGCTGCTTTGTACTAGAATGGGGACGAAATGTGGAAAGGTCTCAGAGAGTTCATTTATTACTTAAAATCAAAAACTGAAAAAGTCAAACCCTGACAGAGTGAAATTATTAGTATATAAGAAACCATGAGGTAAACAGTAGTTACCAGATGCTCTCTGTGCACTTGACATGGGCTAACTTTGCAAACACTCGCAAAGAACATATTTCACAGCCCATGCTAGTATGAAGCCCTAAACTCCTAATACTTTCTGACATGTATCAGTACCAGCAGCTTACAAATGAAAAGGCACTTATATAAAATAGCTTGTCATGGAAGTATGTTCACTACCAGACCTACCACAGCTCTGTCAAAAACAAATAGTCCCCCCAAAATTACTAGTATTAGATGGTTATGTTATCAAGACTCACAGCGGATGCCGTAGATCATAAGTGGGTCCAGCTGCTTCTTTCCATGTTTGCCCTGCCCAGAGAGATTTGACATGGCCTGGACCTCACGGTGGAATAGGTAGTCCAGCAACGTCAATGCCATTTTCTCTGCTGTACGACAGTTTGTGCTGATATGAAGCATATCAGCTGGAGATATTGGACAGCGAACTCGCATCTCTGGGTTGTTCTCATCTCCTAACCAGGTGCCGGCTGGATAATCATCTAAAGAACAGAGGAGGAACGGCTCTTCAAAGAGTTGCACAGATTGAGAAATATTTTACAGCAACAGCAACTGAGATAATTGATATAATACAACAGCACCCCCATGTGGCAGTAAAAAGGAAGTGAGTGAATTTGTGTAAAACTTAGTATAACTATTATAAAAAAAACGGAATATGTGGTTTGGCTGTTTGGTCACAGTGTATGTTAGCTATTAAGTAAACCACATGACCAATGCATTAGGCATATGGTAACATCTAACTTGCTGACTAACAGAAATTTTTATAATGGTAACCCAAAGTTGCAAATGAATGAATAATAGTTTGCCTTTGAAGGTAACCAAGAAATTCAGATCCAATAAAAATTATCCAACCAACAAGCACAACAATGGGACAATGTGGATTTCATTTAAGTTTGTATAGTTAACTGTTTTCTTTTGGTTTCAGACAGAAAAACAGAGTAACGCAACTGAAGGAATGAATGATGCCTAACAGCATCTGAGGCAGAAAAACAGGGAAATTAACACACATCAGCACAGTTTGCAATCTATTTAATATGGAGATTAGCTGAAAGAGTCACGTTAGCCACATCAAACAACTAAAAACCGAACAAAACATTCAAAATCAATTACTGAGAGGTCTAAAAATGTAAGGGGGTAATTTACTGCAACTGACTTTTCCTTTAGAGAGTTGACGCAGATGAACATGTTGAACACTGTGTACTTTTAGTGCATAATTGTTTTTGCTATTAGTGGAATTGCTGACGTGACATTGTTGAGGCTTGCTGCTGTGAAGTCGCCAAAGATCAGGAAGTCATTTTGAAAGAAAAAAAAAATAAGGCTGAAAAACCCCTAGCTTTTTTTTTTTCCTGCCACAATCAGTAATGGTAGTGCTCACCATATGTGACTGTCACTCTCTACTGTAGAAAAATTGTGATGCAGAAATTTTGAACACATGGCAGAAGTAAGTTTGAAAATGAGTAACATGGGCGTTAAAAACAACCTATGGCTCTATGTAAGTAATATACTTGTCCTTTTCTAATTTTAACAAGAAGAAACTAAAGATATGTGCATTTCTGTGCCTCTTCACCAGTGCGGCCATACCTTCTGCATTGAGTGTGATGAGAGTGACATTTTGGCCTTTCTGTGCATTGCTTGATTGACCACCGTTGGAAACACAATCACTGGCCTCTGAGCCACTCTCCTGTTCCTCTTGACTCTCTTCGGGGCCAGGGACCTTTACTAGGATGGTGTTGTGTCGCCTCCTGGTCACTGTGCTGCAAAGAAACACAATGCATTGACAGATCTTGATTGGTGAGAAAAACAGAATAGGTACACACATACTATTAGCTCTACTGAAAAATTGTGATAAGGCAGTAACTTAACATAACTTGTGTGGTGGTGTGTTCGGACAGATATAACATACAGTATAATAAGTGTGCCACTCACTTGCTAAGCAGGTTCTCCAGAGGAGTGTCTTCCGGACTTGAGGGCTTCGGTTGTTCACTGCTCACAATAACATTTGTTTGTGGGACAACACTGAGAGCAAAACAAATAGTTTTCATTTTCATTGGACTTTTAACCTGCCTGACTGACTGGTGGCCAATATGGCACCAACATTAAGAGCTTACCATCGCACTTTGTTCCAAGTCTGAGTGGCCCCTTGAGGGGATCCTGCAACCATAGGAACCTGAATGGGACTTCTGGCACAGGGTGCCATGCTATCCAGTTTGCGTGCAAGGTTTTTGCATGTAGTATCCAGAGACTGTAGCTTTGACTCAATTCCCTCCAGCCGCTGGCTGATAGATCCAGTGAATGATACCAACAAGTTCTGAAAATTTTTTAAAAACAATATTAAGCTCTACCAACTACATATAAATGTATAACCAGTAAACAGTATATGGTTTATAAAGAGCTGCTACCTTAATAAGAGCGATATCTTGATTGCTATTGTTATTCTCCTGGCCGTTGCTTAATTTCCTTTTTTTCTTCTGAGACCTTTCTTCATCATCTTCATGATTGTCCATCATGTCTGCCATGAATCAAAGGAAAAGACACCCTCAAAACAACACACAAAACCATCCTGTTAGATTTGTCTTCTAGAGTGAAGGTGTGCTTCTACTCAGGAGAAAAGTACTAAATGTCTCCTTAATCCTAACCTTATATTATAAAAAGAGTCTAATGACCATTTTTTTGCAAAGGAATCTTACCAGTACGATTTTCCTGGTTAAAGTCCTCCACTGTTATTTGCACAATTTCATCCAGTTCTTGTTCAGACATTGTTCACCACTGAAATACAGAAAGAACATGGTCAACTTAAAAAGATAGTAAAATATTCATTTACTGATATGTTTACATAAATTAAAATATTTTTTTGCTATGTCTGTTTGTATTTCTGCATTAGCATTAGGCAACATGATTGCTGGGGCAGGAATAAAATATAAATAGTAAGACAACAGGAATAAATAATAAACAGGAGAAATATATACAAATTAGAGGAATATATATACAAAAATAAGAGAAAGCCACACATTGGAGAACAAAGTGTATGGAAGTAGTGGAAAGGAATTGGTCTGAGTATAGAGTCCGTATGTGAGTGGCCTGAGTGATGGGTTACTCAGACGATGGTTCAGATTGATGAGGTGTGGGGGGGATAGTTTTTGTTAACAGTCTGAATAGCCCAGGGGAATAAGCAGTTTGTGAATCCAGAGGTGTGGGACCTGATTCACCTGAGGCACCGACCCGAGGGCAGCAGGTAAAACATGTTTCTCAGTAGTTTCCCCTGCGTACCGAACATCAAGCATTAGGAGGGTACACTCTCCACTGAGGAGCGGTAGAAGGCCAGCAGCAGCTTCTGGTCCATTTTATTCTTCCTCAGGACACAGAAAGTGCACCCTTGGGCCTTCTTTACCTGGGCATTTGTGTTGTGGGTCCAGGTGAGATCAGTGGAGATAAAGTGTTGTGAGGCAACTACTGTTGTGATATGGTGCCATTTTAAATAACACTCAACTGAATTGGATTGAAATTTAATTTAATCTCTTCACAACAACATACAACTTTTTGCAAATGAAACTCTTTAGTGCCATGTAGTGTTGTGCAGAGATAAACCATGATAAGGTATATTAAAAAATAAAAACAAGCACAAACACCTGTGGCTGCAGGAAGAACGCTACTGTATGTGTATTACCCTTCACTGTAAGCAACAGTAAAGCTGCCTTTGGCATTCTACTAAAATTTTTAGGCATAACGACAGCCTTGGGCACCTTCTTCAGTTTGAAGTCCATTTTCTTCTGTTTTGCATGCAAGAGAAGTATCGTGTATTGGACTCTTAAAGTAGCCAAAATGTAGGTAACCACAAAACAGTGGGTGAAGACAATGACAGAGGCCTGCAGCTGCAGCTGCATGCACACTGTTTTCACTAAATAACATGTGTAGCAGAGTGTGAGAAACAATTTGACTACAGAGGCAGTGTTCCTCTCAAGACTGTTAAAACAGTAGTGGAATAAACAACCCACTTTCCAAAAGGTTTACGAACTGATGATTAGGTAACAATGCTACATTAATAACAACCATATTCCTTTAGTCTCAAAAGCTGACTTTGTGTTGGCTGCTAAATAACTACTACTACTACTTTCTGCAGAGCAGGAAAGCAAGACCAAGATCATTGTCTCTACCAAGGGCGTTACATATTTTCAATGATGTGCTTGTCTTTCTGTTAGGAAGATTACTAGAGGGGGAAAAAAAAAAAAAAAAAACAACTACTGGGTAGATTTTACTGGGCAGTAGTTTGTGAAGAGATGGACAAAGAAATACAATACAATTTTAGTGAGGATATGGATCAAAGGAGTGCGCTTGGAATTTTTGTGATAAAGGTACACTAAGCAACTGCTTGCGCCACCACCATCAACCAAACAATGACTGATTTGCAATTTCAAGCAAGGTGCAGCTTGTCTGGTTACAAAGGAAAAAAGATTCATGAAAAATTATCCTGCTGCTTACTTGATTTTGAATTTTTAGAGTCAACCACTTCTTTCAGGTCTTACCGAACATAATATAAAGGTCATTTTTTAAAAATTATGATCAAATTTAGTGTAACAAAGTCAATAAATCAGTATACATTGCAGCATGGCAAGTCGTGGTGACATGAGCATACAGTGTCCCTCAGCTTCTCAGATCAATCCATCATTTGAAACTTTCCGTTACAATTTGTGGCAGTGGTCAACATCCTCAAGTCAAGTATTCACTGCAGGATTTCAGAAAAAGACATTTGTGACATTTATCTTTTACATGAAGTTTGAAGTTTTCATAACACCTACTATGTTTGTATCTGATGTTCTACAATTTATGCTCAAATGTTTGGCTGGGTACGTTTGGGTGTGTGCTGTTAAAATTATTATAATGTTATTAAAGTATTGACCTTAGCAGTATTTGTGTTGTGTGCGCCCCAAAGTTTATTTTTGTTATGTAATCTCAAACGTCCTCTTCCATCAAGTGTATCTTTATATAATAACTATACTGCTATGATAACCACTCTGTTATTAATAGGACAACTTTAAAAGTTCTCTCCTCCAGTACAAACATTTGAAATGTTTAGTTAAGTTTGATCTTTTCTTGTCCTCACACAGCAACTCCATATCCTTAAACCAAGTACAACTCTGGACTGAATAACAAAAGATAGATCTCTACTTAAATGCCTGTGTCCTGAGTAACACTGCAAAGTGGCAGTGACTACAACAGAATATTAGCAACACATTAAAACAATAGAATAGAACTGAATTCAACTTTATTGTCATTGCACATGTCACAAGTACAAGGCAACAAAATGCAGTTTGCATCCATCCAGAACGTGCTTTAGCAGAAAACAGAAAAGCAGTACTGTTGATCATTTTAATAATAAAGTTGTGGAAATGTGGAGATTATCATTGTTGTTTCAAGACAAACTGCCATGTTTTCTATACCCTGTACAAAATCCCTTGTTTAGATGAGTTAGTGAAACAAATTAATCAGCCCTTCTGTGATACAACATACACCCTCTTTATTGGACAAGAGTGAAACCATTGATAACCTTACATCTGTCCATTACCAGTCATTTAATTTTGTACAAACCCACTCTTCCTAGTTTGTGTCTTTTTCTGTCTGACCAGATGCATCTTTCTGCATCATCTTTTCGACTTATCACCTTATAGTTATCAGGAAATGAGAAATCATATCCTTCCTTCTTACTAAAACTGATTCTTAAGTACGATTTCACTAACTCAGAGGGTATAGCAACTGTGGCGGTTTGTTTTGAAGCAACAACTGTAATCGCCACATTTAAAAAAAAAAAAAATTCCTTACAATAGTATTTTGACTTTAATCTCAAAGCAATTGAGAATATATTTTTTCTTAATGTGGTCCTAATACTTATACATACTCCAAGTTAGGATTACACTTTTAATAAGCTACCTTTACACAACAAATAATTGACAAAGTAACTGCCACAAAACTGTCAAATTCAGTCACCCAATAAAGATCTAACACTTGCACACTCCAAACTAATTTACTTTTTCAAGTTGCAGTAGAGTATTTGCAACCTTTGATCCCTGTATCAGTCCACTTGAATACATGAACTAAGTTGTCCTGTTTTGAGCCTGTATGTATAGCCAAATATTGAAAAAAATTCTGTATTATTCACCAGATTTTAGCTGCTGCTTTTCATTTGTTGCATTGCTTTATTTGCCTAAGTTCAGTTTCCCTACTCTTTGTGTCAAAACTGCACAATTGCTTTAGTGATTTGTCCACATTTTGGAAAGAAAATGTTGCAGCAGTAATACAAATGCTAACACCAACACATTTTTAGCGCACTTGTGGAACTTTTTAAAAAAAAATCTATTACTCCAAAAATGCACAGCACCTCAATTAAAATGTGTGAGAGAAGGACCCATCCATTGCAAATACAAGGCTTATATCCTCATAACAGCCACGAATAAACTAACAATCATGTTGTGTGTATGAGAAATTATATCCAGAGTCATAATCTTGCAGCTTTGTCTTCCTGATTCATTTCCTCGTTTTCCAAACATGGCAAAAAAGCATAGATGCATGAGGAAAAATTACAATAATAATCAAAGTACGACATTTTATGTGGGCTCGGCTCTACGTAGCTTACAAAAGCATCGATGGCAGCTTAAGAGTAATAGTTTGTGACATTACTTTAAATAAAAAAACGAATAATAAATGTGTGCTTTGTCCTTAAACTTACACAAAGGAAACTTTGTTACTGGAGACACATACCATTTATATAAGGGGGTTTATCTGAATGGTATGCCCAACATAAAATGAGCGATAATCAGTTTTAGAGTAGCCCAACTAAATTAAGCCCTATGTAAAACGGTCTGAAATTGCAAAAGCTCCTGGCGCTTTTTTTTAAGCGCAACCGTTACCTGTGATAGTGGCTAGCTATAAGGAAACACAGCTGTTTCAGACCATTTTCTTTAGACTTTAGCTGCTTAGCCTAGATTACTACAGTTTGCTACAAATATAAAGAAAAAGCACGGAGCTGGTAAACGTCTACTAGCCCAACTAACGAGCTTTAGATTGGTTAGTTAACTGGGCGGGGGTCTGACGATGCTAAATACAGGCGAATAAACGGAGGAAAACAAACTTGGAGCATCAATTTGTTATGCATTTATGTAATGCGACTAGACATGCGGTGCAAAACTACTGTACTACGGATATTTAATTTATTTTTCACTAGTTAATTAGCGTCACCAAAATCATAACTAGCAGCTAATGTTAGCTGCCGCTACAAAATCGGATTTGAAAGCTTGCATGCTAACTTAAAGGAGACGCTATTTAAGCTAGCGTGGTAGTTAGCATGCTAGTTGGGCATGTAGGCCTTTGAAGCGTAATGCAAGATTCGTTTAATGCTGAAGCAACCGTTAAATTAATTGTGATTTTGATGCAGCTTCTCTTCTCATTCTCGCACACAACACATGTACCGTGTAAGATTGGGTTATATTACCGTGTGAATGGTGAATTCTCGTGTTGTTTGTAGAGTTTCCGATAATGGCGTCGTTCCTCGCGAGAGATGAGACCTTGCCTTCGTGTGCTTCACACACGGAGGTTTCCTCAACGCTCATTCAAGGGAGCTCAGTCTGCAGGAGACCGCTCGTCACCGCTGCAGACGCCAGTCACAGACTGCACGACTGCTTCTTTTCAAGCTGTTTTATCTAAATCTGAAAAAAGCCGACATCCATTAAATTGTACAGTTTATTCGACATCATCATAATACCGCATGATAATAACTGCGCCAAAGCACAGTATCTTAATAAAGCCTCTGTGGCAAGCAGCGAGATTGCATAAACGGATAACATGTTTGTTTAACCCTGTATTTTTTAACCGTCCAGTAAACGTTTCTTACATTCATTGTAATCCAACTCCTCAGGGTTGTTTGTTATCTTGATTTAATCCAAGCCTTTGTTTGCATCCGTAGATACCTTAGAGTATATATTACTGTATTTTAGTATTTTTGTTTCCCAGTGATTGGAGCAAATGGGTTTATTTTCCTCTACATTATTTACCCTCTTATGTAGATGATTTGGCACAAGATATTAAGCAGCCCACTAACTATTGTTCACAATGTAAATGACTCTGATGTTTATTTCTGAGACAGATAATTAGCAAAATGATAATATACAACAACCAAAAAGGAAATTCAACTGAAACATTACAAAATCCAAGGTCAGCTGAAGCGCAAGTGTATTTTTATCAAGCGTTTTACATGTACTTGTTTGGTCTTCAGTGAACATATAGAGGAGTTTATTATAATCAAATAAACACGTTAACAATAGAGGAAGATTAATACATGCAAAATGTTGCAGGATAAGGAAGAATAACTTAATATATTACAAATAATATATTTTATTTTATGTATTAATATCATAGAATATGCCAATATCTAGTATAGAGCATATTGCTTTGCATTAAAATGTAACTCTCTCAAGGAATGAAAACAACAGCTGTGGTGAAGAGGTGATGAGTGCTACAAGTAAAAGCAGCAAATGACCAGCAGGTGGAGCCACTGGCAGGCTCAGTCCATCTTTCAGCTAGGCAGGGATTTGACACACTGTTTTTAGGCATCTTTGTGTTCCACTGGGTAATAAAAGAATAAGAAAATGCAGCAGATAGTATGTTATTACACTCACTAAATTAAGTGTCTATTAACTCTCCACAAGTGGTTGCACTGTTCATTATTAAGAGCTGTATAGGTAGAGCTAGATAGCATTATTTAAAAGGACTCAGGTTCAGTTCGTAGTACTAATTGTAATGCAGAAGGGCTGTGCCTGACTGGAATTCATGTCGGCCTAAAATATATTAAAAATAACATATTCTTATATGCACACCAGTGTGCTACCATGGGAGAATTTCCTGCCATACATCTCCTCTGATATGTCTAAAAAAGACTTTCCTCATTCAACCTGGTAAGTTTAGATTCATATGCCTAGGAAGAGGTGTCAGTTTCCAGTAGTCACGATGAAAAATATTAGATCTTTCATACTGCTGTGTAAGGTTAACCTACTGTCACTCGTCTAATCAGAACTTGGAGTGCAAAAAGCAGAGAGGATATTTTGGTAGCGTATGGGGATGTTTGAGTTGCTTTCTGGTGTTTTCTGTTGAAAACAGTATGCACTATACATGGTTTACTCATTTCCCTTCCTTTTTCTTATTTTATTGTTAAATGTCTACTGTTTGTTTTTTTGGTTTATTTCAGAGTTATTTTATGAATATAATCCCTTGTTTTATTCATTGTTTGGGCCTCCTTGATTTTCCTCTTCATGTCCTAGTCCATTTAGAGCAGGGGTGGGCAATTCCAGGCCCCGAGGGCCGGTGTCCCTGCAGGTTTTAGATCTCACCTTGGGTCAACACACCTGAATCACATGATTAGTTCGTTACCAGGCCTCTGGAGAAGATAATTTAGCCATTTAAATCAGCTGTGTTGGTTCAAGGACAAATGTAAAACCTGCAGGGACACCGGCCCTCGGTGCCCACCCCTGATTTAGAGAATGACAACATTTCAGAGGGTCAGAAAGAGAACAGGAAACAGATTTACTGTATGAGCAAGTACTTCTTTGTGTTGCTGTTGTCTCCAGTGATTACTATTATGAGTGTTGCTGCCAGAATGTTCATTGTTTAGCCTTCATTGACTGCTGCTTTTGACATGGTTAACCACAACATTCTTCTATCAAGATTGGAACATGTTGTTGGTCTCAAAGGTACGGTTTTAACTTGGTTTAAATCCTACCTCTCAGAGAGGTCGTTCTCTGTTGCTATGGGGCAACACTCCTTGGCTTCTGCCCCTATTTATTGTGGTGTGCCTCAAGGGTCCGTGCTCGGTCCTGCTCTTTTCTCTTTGTACATGTTGCCGTTGGGATTAATCTTTAGAAAATACAACATCTCCTTTCACTGTTATGCTGATGATATCCAGATTTATTCACCTTTGAAATCCGATGTGTCTGCTTCTTTGCAACCTCTATTCAACTGTTTGCATGAAGTTAAAATTTGGTTATCACATAATTTTCTTACATTGAATGAGAATAAGACCGAAATCATAGTCTTTGGTAGTCACACTCCGCTAGACCAGTTAGCTGATGCCCTAGGCCCTCTCGCTAGCCATCTCTCGCTCACCGTAAGAAACCTTGGAGTGTTCCTGGATGGCTCTTTTAAACTTGAGAAACAGGTCTCCACTGTGGTAAAAAACAGCTTTTGCCAGTTGCGTCAGATATCTAAAGCAAAGCCCTTCCTTCCTTTAAAGGACCTTGAAAAGCTTATCTACGCATTTATCACATCCAGATTGGACTACTGTAACTCCCTCTACTCGGGCCTCCAACACTCTTCTCTTTACCGGCTTCAGTTAATTCAAAATGCAGCTGCGCGTCTTTTAACAGGTACGAGAATCTATGAACGCATAACTCCAATTTTAGCCAAATTACATTGGCTCCCTGTTAAATATCGCATAGATTTTAAAATTCTTTTGTTTACTTTTAAAATTCGGAATAATTTAGCGCCCAGCTATCTTTCTGATCTACTCCACTTATACAATCCCAACAGAGCACTTAGATCGTCCAATCACAGGTTCCTAGCACAACCTAGGTCTCGAATGAAGTCGAGAGGTGACCGGGCCTTTGCAACTGTGCCACCTAGACTGTGGGATAACCTCCCTGTTCATATTCGTACTGCCGAGTCTATCCAGTCTTTTAAATCACGTCTTAAAACTTATCTTTTTACTTTGGCTTTTGATTCTAACTAGTTGGCTGTTCTACCTTGTTGTGTTGTTACCTATTGTTTGTTGTCCTGTTTTATTGTTTGTTTTAATTGTCTCATGCTTTTACTGACTGTGAAGCACTATGGTCAACACTGTTGTTTTAATATGTGCTATATAAATAAATTTTGATTTGATTTGATTCATTAAATGTGGAGACACTCACCCATCTTTCTTAGAAAAGACAAGTGTCTTCCCAGCTGTGTCATTTTTTCCCTTTATTCTTTTTTGGCCTCTTGTTACTCTTGTTTTCAGAGTAATCCTTGGTGGAGATATCTGTTGGGTGTAGGCATTTCAGAGCCCCAGCTGTTGAGGTTTAACCTTTCAAAATACCTCTAATCCAGCAAGCTCTAGAACAGAGGTTCCCAAAGTGTGGGGCCCGCCCCCTAGGGGGGGCGCAGAGCCATTGCGGGGGGCGGTATGAAAAGAGAAAAAAAAAAAAAAAAGAGTCCTTGGACACTGTGGACAGGTTTTTGACGGGGCTCCGAACGCAAAGCAGGAGATGAAGCATCGCCAAATATGTTTCCAAACCAACTTCCTTCCAAGCCAAAGACTAGAAAATATGGTGAAGCATATCTTCCCTTTGGCTTCACAAGTGCCAAGGTAGGTCTCCCCTGCAAAATTAGTTTCCCTGTGTCGGGAGCACGAGCTGGGCTCTCCAAATCACGGACAAACAGTATCCCACATTCTTGATTTTTAGTTCACAAACACTTCTTGTAATAACTAACTACTCCTGACATTTTGGACATGTTAGCTCTTTATGCAGTAAAGTTACAGTGGGATACAAATAATATCAGGCTGATCCTGCCGTAATTTGTTCCCCCGGTTCAAATCACGGACAAACAATATCCCACAGCTGTTTTTGTTTTTGAACCCATTTTGCACAGAGAGGCATTTTTTGAAAAATTTATTGATAGCAATGTTGAATATTATTACACAGGAAAAAAAACAACTACACGTAAAATAATCACACCGTGAGCCTCGGCCTTTCTAAATGGAGGGACAGTAACTGCGTGTGTATGTAAGCGTGTAAAACCTGAAGATAGTCAGATTAACAGTAACAGTATTTTGTCTCTATCTGCCATTCTGCAATTCATCTCATGTAAACAATAACGTGGCGCACAGCGTGACGTGAAAAGAGGCACATACCTTTGACGTTGCGTGACGAACTCTGTAATCCTCGTCCACACCTAAACGCAAAAAAGGAGTTTTAAATAATCTCCGTTTTCGGTGAATCGCAACGCCGTTTACGTGTTGACGAAAAGCCCAAACGCATAGAAACAGCTGCGTTTTTATAAATACCCGTGTAGGTGTGGACGCAGCGTAAAAGAGTTAGTAGTATATTTTATTACTACCTGTAATTTATTGCCGTTTACTTGTATTTGCTTAATTGTTTACTAAATGTTTGAGGTGTGAAATAAACCGCAATGGAGTTTGTAAACAAAATATGGGTGTGTGTGTTTGGAACATTTTTCTTGTAAAAAAGGGGGGCCTGGCAAAAAAAGTTTGGGAACCACTGCTCTAGAAGATGGGAACATAAAGCTCAGCTTAGGCAGGATCAGGGAAAGTTTGTAGATTGTGGCCAAAAGGATTACAATTATACTCGCCTACATACATCAAGTGCCTAAGTGGCAGATGTCTAGTTAATGGTGTTTTGAATATGGGAGCATCTGAAGGAAGTGTTTACTGGTATTAGATTAGTCTATATTAGATACAAACTGCAGGAACGATAACTTATACTGCATTATTCCTAGAAACAAGTGATCAGAAACATCTCAGTCCTTTCTTCTTATTATCCTTGTATTGTGGTTATTTAGCTTTAGCTAAATAAAGGCAGTACTTTTATTGAAACATGTGGTTTCATTCACAGTTTGACCTCCCTGACATCTCTGAAAGTGGGATGCCCAGAGAATGGCTCCAGTGCTGAAAGGCCACTAGAGATATTATTTTATTAGTAGATATTATCACATGCTGTTCACCATTGTCTTGTTCAGGTATGGATAAAGAAAGCATGACCACCAGTGTTAAACATTTCCTATAAGGGCGGCAATGCAGTTGGTTGCTCCCAAGATAGTGTGAGATGAATATCTGCTTTTAAGGTTATTATGGGAATGAGAACCTCTTAAATTCTTGAATTTCTGATCTTAAGCATACTTTAGGACATGAATAGAATAGTAATGATCTTTGTGGGAAATTTAGAAAATATGGCAAAGACACAAAGTTGATGAGCTCAGAAAATTGACATTTCTTAGAGATAGGTGGTATACACTGGTTGTAGTAATAATGGTTGGTTAAATCATATCACAAGTCATTTCAGGCATGCACCGCACACCTGACCTTATCTAGACCTTGCCACAGCCATGTGAACGGAAATGTCCCAGTACAGTGGATTGCATAGTAGCTGGTCTTCTAGCTCCCAAGTTCAAAGTCCGTGTGATCTTGGATTGCAGTAATATGTGAATGGTACAGATAACATTCAAGTGCATTTGCTGCATGGAAACTGGTGATTCATGTGATCCCTGTCAGGTCTCTCTCTCATCTATAAGAGTATTTTTAATAATATGCGAATCTGCCTGTAGCAGACTGGTTCCTGCTATATATTAATGTGAAAAAAGGACAACTATGGAAAACATCCTGACGAAACATTCCCCTTCCACTCAAAAGTGGAAACTGCTTAAGGTGCAAGAAGATTAAAATTTCAGTTTTTGGAATTCAGGGTGGCATTTGATTGATAAATAACAGAAATTTCTTTTTCCCTGACATAAATGGACGGCTAAATCAAAACTGACACCCCGTGTGAAGATGAAAAGTGTCAGTGAGTGAAAGGAAGGGCAGTCCTTAAATAATGTTTGACAGAAAAATGAGCAAAGGACAAAATAACTCAAAAGGCAATCATTGGTGAGGATATGAAGTGAGCTGGGGAAAAGTGAGAAAAAGTAATAAAAATAGGAATCTTATTGATTAGAATCTAGCTAGTCTTCAAACTAACTTTGTATCTTTTTCATTCAGGAGTGTGAACAACACACTGTACAAAACTGCTTTACATAAACTAACTCACAGATAATATTGTGTTTAACAAAACCTTAGTAGAATAACAAGCAATCAGTGTTAAATTAGCACTCGAAATAGCTAACAGGTATTGGTTTATCAATGCCTGTCTTATAAAGAGTGCTGTTTTGATCCCTAGTTGATGGCAGTGCACAGAGAACAAAAACACCTCCCACCTCGACAAATATACAACCTAAAACATAAATGTTAAAATGCAATTATTGGCTATCAATTTGGATATTATTCTGCGAGAGTTCGTGCTTATTTTGAATGAAAGCATTTAATAAAGACTAATGTTACTATTTTAAATAACAGTAAACTGATCTTTTAGAGGGTGACTTTCTAAGGTTTTTTCCTAACTTAAACAGGACCAGTCGCTGCAAACTCTGCAGCTGTGTGACACGAGTTGATCCTTGACCTTTAAACCCTGTGGTAGTAAGCCGTTACAGAGAGCATTGTCTTTCAGGCATAGGCTACCCTCACAAACTTGCGTAACTGCAGAAGATACTGCACACTACCGTCGCTCTATGTTCAAAAGCAACAAACTACGTACGGGAACATTGTGACGTCAGATGAAATGCCTTTGCCCATGCTCGCGAGGACGGGGAAGGATCAGGCACACTGCAGCTGATGGATGTGTTGTAGTGATGTAATGTTGCCTGTTTGGTAACTACGGATGGCTGTTTGTGCCAGGCTCTGCGGAGTTGGTCAGTCTCGGAGGTGCCGAAGGCGACAGAGGCATAACCAGCAGGATCAAGGCAGCGATTCCGACATGGACGAGGAGGAAGAGGAGCGGATCGTGGGCAAAGGGAGATTCGACGCAGGTGCTTGCGGAGGCCCAGAGCGCGGCGTAGCAGCCACTGCAGGGCCGAGTGACGCTTACGAATATGGCAGCGGTCGTGTCAACACAGGGGGCTTTCTGGATCGAACGAGCACGGGACCTCCACACCCCCAGTCCTTAGCGGAATTACCACCGGAGCTTTTAGTGGAAATATTCTCCTTGCTTCCCGGAACAACTCTATCAAATGTTGCCCTCGTTTGCAAGAAATTCAGACAACTCCTCAAGACGGAAACCATCTGGAGAAGGCGATGCATTGAAGGTAAATGCAGCAGCCGTGGACGGTTAATGTAATTTAAACATAGAGCGATAACGTAAGACCGATATATAAAGCTCGGGTCTCTGATCAGAGTGTCCGAGCTTCTTCCTTGTCGTAAGAATTTATGTATCAGCTGATTTCGCGGAAACGAGTTCCCTTAAAAGCATTTCAATTGATCTCTGCAGGAAATATGAAGGAAATTACCCCACCATAACCCAGCTGCTGGCTCTGTAGGCACAGCTGCTTAAGAATAGACCAAGGCCTGTGACTCTCATTTGGGCCATGTCAGCCATTCCGTGTAGCTGTTTAGACTTTTGATGCAGGCCCTGACCAAGCCCTCTCTGCGATTATCTTAGGTGACTGCAGATGACAGGGTTCAACAAAGGCGGTTCACTCACAGTCTACGTAATCTTAACGAGCATAAATTGGTAGATCTGAAGATTCACTTCCTGCTTTCCCAGCTCATTGTCAGTGTTTTGAAACATGCAATGTGCAAAGTTTAAAAATAAATTGCCAATAATAGCCAGTTGCAAGTAATTAGAAAAATGCAAATGATAAAAAAGCCGATTAGGTAAAAAATGAGCCACTTAAACATATTTGTACAATAAGCATTTATTATTTTCTGTCATTTTTTTGGATGCATAACCAATCTATTAACTAGGAAAATGCAATATACTAGTGCATCAGTAATAGCCAAATTAAGTCTTCGATGAAACATGAGTGTTGGAATTTCTAAACATTAGCATGTAAGTTAATTTTCCAGTCCTGACTTGAAAA